>NW_011893884.1:0-411 GCF_000151845.1 Pteropus vampyrus | reverse complement strand
GGACACAGTGCCACGTGCCAGACACGGGACGAACAATCTGGTATTCCTACGCCAACGTCAAGTCACGCAGAGAGGCTACACGCTTCACCCATCCAGCCCACTTCCTTCTGAATCAGAGCACGCCGGTGGCACAGATGCTCAGTCAGCTGTCCCCTCCCTCCCTGTTCTGGGAAATCTGTACCATGGAGGGCGACGTCGGGAAGTGCTGGACTCAGAGGCACCGGAACTGGGTCCTTCCTCTCACTGCGAACCTGAACAAGTCCCCTGCCAGCTCCTGGCGACGCGGGAGAACACCCTGCTCAGGCTTTACCTCGCATCGTCCTCCCAATGGTTCTACGAAGACACCGTTTTTCTTTTGCATTTTAAAATCTAAATTCGAGGCCGTGCATAGTCATTTGACTGCCTGAGGTC
>NW_011893883.1:7658-9934 GCF_000151845.1 Pteropus vampyrus | reverse complement strand
CTTCCCAGAGACGGGAGACAACGGCGGTCAGGGCAGCCAACTTCCCTGTTTTGTTTCCACTTTGGAAAAACCCTGGTTTGAACCCAGATCTGGGAGAAGAAATTAATAAATGATCAGAGAATTCCAGGATCCAAGCACTGTCTGTGAAACAGGTAGCCAGGCAAAGAGGACAACTGACCTCACAAAATCAAGGTTATTCGAATTACCGAAGAGCGTTTTTAAGCCAGTGCATTCCTTGATATGTTCACATTAAAAATTAATCACCATTAATATTAATGACATTAATGTTACTCTCCCTCCTTCTTTCCCTCTTTATCTCCTTGTTATCTTGTCTGGCTTACTGCTAGCATCTCAGATTGTATAGCTAGCTGTCCATCTGCAGACAGAAGCCAGAGGTTTTCATCCTGCAAAATCCTTACTGCTTCAGGCCCACTGAGTTGATATGGGGTTACGCCCAAGTTTTTTTTTTTTTTCTTGCCTACACCCCGTGAACCATTATTCTTTCTTCTTTTTCCGACTTTATGATGGAGGAAGCAAAGGATTTGGTGAAGGTCATTCTGAGGGAGCTGGGGATTTCTCACAGGGAGAAACTGCCAAATGGCCCTGCATTGCTCTATAGTAGGTGTCGAAAAGCCGGGGGGTGGCCCAGCAGAGGACAGGCCCAGTCCAGCTTTAGCGCAAGATGCAGAGAAACTCAGCCTGTTAGGAAGCACTTCCCCCTCCCCCTTTGTACCTGCCCAAGGACAAGAAAAGCGATAACCCACAACATGGATAGTTGCTTTCTTTTCAGGTATGTTTTCCTTGTACCAGAGCCTGGCCCGATCAAGCGTAATCCAAGGGGCAAACATACCAAGTCGGTTCTCAGAGGGCCTGTGGCTTCCTACAGTGTTATGGGAAACGACTTCAGGCCTGGAATTTAAGAACGCTTTCTAATCATAAAAACTGCACTGCAGGAGAGATGAAGAGAATGCTGGCCTGCCATGGCCGGGGCTCTGAAACATCAAAATTGCTGCCTTTCTTTTCTGCCCACCACCCCTCACAAAGCTTTCTGCTTATCAGCAGGGAGGGTGACTGTGGGTGGGTGGGGAGGACCTCCAGCCACCCCCACAGGGAAGGGGAATGTGGCCTTATCACAGGTCAGCTGTGGGTGGGTGGAGAGGACCTCCAGCCACCCCCACAGGGAAGGGGAAGGTGGCCTTATCACAGGTCAGCCATTACTAAATGCAATAGGAAAATGATACTGGGAATGTACACTTGAAAGTACTTGTTCTGAAAGATCGAAGGGGAAGATTACATGGAAACTCTGTAAGAGGGTCATGATATCTGTTCAAGAGAATAAAACATTAAGAATCTAATTCTTATCTGAGTTCCTGCAGTTCTCGTGATTACCAAGGGGCTGATTTTCTGGTCAGAGCTCTAACTTTTGAAGTTCATCCACTCATCCCAGCACTCTGAACCCCTGAGGAGGATGAAAGGGCTGTTGCATTTCCATAGGGCGATGACTTGCTCCAGAGTCCCCTGCCTCTCGGCGACTTCCAGGAAGAGTTGGTCCCCTGTCCCAGGTTGGATGGGTGTCCAGGAATGTCCCTTACAGACTAGAACAGAGCCCTCAGCCAGCAATCCCAGATAGCAATGGAACTACCATACTGGGTGGTATGTATGGTCTGGACCTCATGTGTTTGCTGGGAAGGGCTAAAGAGGTGAGGCTTAGAAATAAGTGGGTGACCTCACAGAAAAGTGTGGTCACGGTGGAATCTGGTTGCCATGGGGATGCAAGGTTTTCTGCTCAAGCTATTTGAGAAGAAAATTTTCCATCATGTATATGTAAGCATACTGCAGCATCTTCGGTTTTTAAACTCATTTTCTTTTTCAAATAGTATCCAGTGTGGGCTCGTACATAAAAGAATTATAAAAGGTAATTTTCTAGGGTCCAGCTCCTTGGAGCTTATGTGGGCGTCAGCCTTTGTCTCGTCATGGGTCGGGAAGGAGAGCTCGGGGGGCTGCTCTTCGAGCAGCACCCAGGTCTGCCGCATTGCAGGGAGGCGTCTTCGACGATGGAGAGGGCCCACGAGTAGGAGGAGCTCCAGAAACGGGCCAAGGGCAGCATTTCCTTTTCCTTCTTCAATCGTCAATGGGAAATTTTACTTTGTTTTCTATCTTTCCTGCTATTCAGTAAATGATTCCACAGCCTTGTCTTTTTCCTGTAGTTCAACACACGGGAAAATTTTTGAGCCTGTCTGAGCCAGTTTGGACTGCTAACACAAATTACCATAGAC
>NW_011893883.1:4110-4953 GCF_000151845.1 Pteropus vampyrus | reverse complement strand
GGTTTTGGAGCATCAGGAGTAGGAGAGACACGGCGTTAGAATAAAAATCTTAGGGACAGCGTGTTGGGGAGTGGACCCAAGGGCTTGTTGCTGCCCCACTGGAGCTGTGAACCACAGAGCCCCCATCAGCTACAGATCCCACCAGCTGGTCATATAACATACATCAAAGGCTCAGATACCATTGGCTGTGGATTTAAACACAGCTCAGGTGTCGCCTGCAACCTCCCTCACTGCTCCCCGCTGAGCTGCACACCTGCCCTGACCAGGGCTTCAGCAGGCAGCCTCCATATATCCAGGGGAGCAAGGGCGTGAGATCAGAGTCTTGCTTGGCCTTGCCAGCTGGGAATATTCACTTGGCTCTATGACTGGGACTCACCCTGGGAATAGAGCAGAGATGTTGTAGCCTCCACGTCTACTCTTTTAAAAAATGCACCCATTATTACCAATTTCAAGCAATAGAGGTAAGTACAAAGGAGAACACAAACAAAAGTATTTGAAATCTGATCACCCAGAAATAACCATCACAAACAATTGGTCAACATCATTCTAGATAGATTTCTGTGCAAATATACAGATGGAAAGTTGTATGAAAGGATAGAAAGATGGAAGAATGAATGGATGAGAAAAAGGAGGGGTGGATAGACAGCTAGATGAACATAGAATTATACATAGAATTCTAGAAAAAATCCTACCGTACGTGCTATTTAAAAATAAATATTTGTTCCTTCTTTTTAGAAACTAAGATTTGTTGCTTTCTTCCTCTAAGTACACGAGTAAGATATTCTCAATGCAGAAACCTGGAAATCACAGAACATAAAGAAAAAAAAATCTACATTCCACCAC
>NW_011893883.1:0-2207 GCF_000151845.1 Pteropus vampyrus | reverse complement strand
GTTTCACATATCTGGTCCGAGAACTTTGACAGGTGCTTAGCATTTTCTAACCAGGGCTCACCTTTGCCTTGGCCCCTACGTCATACCTCGTTGCATTGAACTTCGCTTTATTGCTCTTCACAGGTGTTCGATATTTTACAAATTGAAGGCGAGACCCTTCACCAGCAAAAACTTTATGACTCACTTTATTGTAATACTTTACTACGGTGGTCTAGAACCAAACCAGAAATACCTCCGAGTTATGCCTGTAATCCTGCCCCCTGTAATCCTTCTTTGGAGCAATGGCACATTCGATTCTGCCTCACAGCCCGCTCTCTCCTGATGGAGGTTCTAAGGAGAGATATAAAAATAGCAACAGCCTGAGAACAAGATGGGAAGGGCCTGGGTATCCACCAAGTGGACTATCGGGCTTGGACTGACGGTGACTGAGTAGGACAGGAGAGGAAAACCTCCAAGTGTCTCCTTTCAGCTGCATGAAAGCTCGTTGACAATAAAAAAGCAATCAGTAGCTTCCCTTCTGGAAAGTGGGAGAATCGGCATCAGAACTCAGGTATAAACATAAACATATGGGTGTTTATCACCGTGTGTTGGGGCATAGGCACGTGGTTGGCCTTGATCATTCAGGGGCCCCCTGGACGTTGAGTGAGGAGCCGTGGGGAGGCAGGAAACACGAAGGAGAATTGTGGCGAAGGCCTGGGGTCCTCTGTCCACAGGGCCCCGAGGCAGCCGTTCCGGCCACAGCGGCCAAGTCCAGCCCCAGTTCAACCCGGAGGAGCTGTGATGCCCAGCGGTTCCCAGCAGAGGTTGCGGGGTTTCTTTAGGACTAAGGTTCTAGTATGATTTTGCCTGTGGGCCCGGCTGTGGCAGAATTCATGCCTCTGTTTTGCCAAGCTTGCTCTCCAGCTCATCTGTAATTCTGAGCCATCCCACACACATCACCATTCGACACCAGTCCTTTTCTGTTTCACTCAGCAGTGTTGGTTTCTGTTGCTTACAGGTAAGATGTCCAGCTGATTTCCCAAGGCCTCTGGGCTCTGATTCCACAGACTTCAGCCCTGTTGCTTTCCCAATGCTTTCTCCTGCTGAGCACCCCACATGTCAAATGGAAAGGAGAAATATCTTTAAACCTGGCAGCAGATAGCCATCCTGCCCTGATAGCCGGGTTTCCTCCACCTGTGGGCTTTTCCAACCAGTCATTTGAGTAGAGGGAGAAGTAATATGTCATATGAAGAGATGAGGACACCAGAAACAACAAGGCCACAAATCAGGGTACTGCACGATGTCCTGAGAAGCCCCCATACCTCCTGCATGGCGCTGCTGATTCAAGTCTAAGTGTTCTAGTCACACGATAATTTTAAATGGGACTTATAATCCTAAAAGCAAGGTGCTCAGAGCTCAGAGTGCCTTTTCCAGCATCACGGTCCACACTGTAATTATTAACAATCACCATAATCCCATTATAACAGTTAGAAAACTAGGCAAGCATTTCCTTTTGTGCTTCCCAATTTGCACTGGTATTTTTCTCTCTGCACATGCTTTTAGCACTTGCCTGGCAACATTAATTTTTTGAACCGAGGTACAAGTGGGCAGAGCATCCCTCTGTGCCCTTGAAATGACTAGCTTACTTCTGCTCTCAGGAGAGTCAGAACATAAGATTCTTTAGTTCTTGGGAGAAAGATCAGAGAACAGGAAACAAAAGGGTTTTATAAATCCAGTCAGATTTGTGGGGAGGGAGTTGTGGAGGGGACCGAAGGGCTATACTTGAATCGAGACCTGGACGACTTCTTTTGAATATCTCTGGCCTCAGCACAGAAGTGATAGGCTCCTAGCCCAGAGGCTGTGAGCAGACAGAAGCTGGTCTCCAATTGTTCTTCCTTAAAGGCCATGTAATTCCCCTGCAAAGGGGGACTCTGAAATCAGTGGAACATGTGGGCTCTTCGAGAATCCAGTCCCCTGTGGCCTTGGGATACCGCCTTCCTGATGACATCCAGATGTGTCATCATTCCATGGGTCTGAGTAGCTGTAGAACTTGCTATTTCCCTGTTCCCAGGATTCATCTGAGTTAACTCTGCTGCTAATTGGGTTTGTATCTGGCAGTGGTGACATCGAAAAAAAGGTTTTGTAGTCAATTATGTTTTCCTAGAACACACAGGAAAGGGTTGTCCTGTCAACGCTGAGGTGGTCTCTACCTTAATGAACTGCCCCAG
>NW_011893882.1:9487-11564 GCF_000151845.1 Pteropus vampyrus | reverse complement strand
TTATTCTGTATTTTCTCTGTTTTCTAAAATCACCATGTGTTACTATGTAATTTTTTTAAATTAAAGTAAAATAATGGTACAACGTGACAAACAGAGACTCATGGACACAGACAGTTTAATGATTACCAGAGGGAAGGGGAAGTTGGGTAGGATAGATAAGGGTAAAGAGGGTCAAATACACGGTGACAAAAAGGAAATTTAACTTTGAGTGGTGAACACCAATATACATATGATAGATTATTGAATTGTACACTGGAAATCTATATGATTTTATTAACCAATGTCACCTTAAAAAATTTAATTAAATAATGGTACGAATTGGCACAATTTAGCACCAGATATAATCAGGAAACCTCTACAAACTTGGCTTCCCAGGTGCATGAAATAAGTATACAGGTGAATTAGACAAAGGCCAAAGGGGGCTAGAATGAAGACATGGAGATTCTGCAATGCCAGGTTGAGGAGTTTAATCTTTATAAGCAGTATGGAACATCAAATCTTTTTTATTCAGAAGAATGACTTGAACACAATTGTTATTTAGAAAAATAATGCATGAGTGGAATTGGGCTTGGTAGCTAATTCTGCTTAATGGAAAGAGGGGAAAGAGAAGCTCAAGTTTCCAATCATAAGGTTAGAAGCCTAAGACACAGGGCAGACAGTGATGGCTCGGACAGGTCTAGAGAAAAGACAAGGAGGGTGAAAACAAGCTGGATTCAACTGTGCTCTAGCAACTGGGCAACTTTTCCTATCTACACTTGGAAACTTGCAAATTTTTTTCATAGGAAAGACTTTTTAAAAAGTGTTCATACATGTGAAGTTTAAACAATTCTTATAAGATTCATATTTCCTAGACCAGTATTAGATTTCAGAGGCCAAATTGAACAGAAGATAAGTTTAGAGAAAGTCTAATCTGGGTCTCTGAAAAAAGACCTATCAAGAAATCAGAAGAAACTATATAGAAAGTAATTTTTTAAAGCCTGCGCATCTAAAGCTAAAGACATTAAAGGATCATGAAACTTGAAAAAGAGCAAAGGAAATGAGAAGCATGATAATTTTTTAATCTCATCATTGATGCTTTAATACAATTCTTGACTAACTTATCTTTTGCTCTTTTCAAAGAGCTGACTTGTTTTATTCCTTTAATGTATTCATAATCATTTATAATTTCAGATAAGCTCTTTTTGTTCATTCTAAACTGAATTTTCATGTTTTTAAAAAGAACTGAATTGAATGTTGATGTGACAATTCATTGACTTCATGATCTCTACTCCAGGCCAGACCCTTGGTACCATGAAACATCATTCTGTATAACCTCAAAAGGCATGTTATTGATTAAAGGATGTAAGACTAGCCCATATCCTGAGTATTTAGAAAAGAGTTAAGTGTTCTAACACAAGAGCCTTTTCATTTGTAAGAACAATGAGAAAGTTTACTCTACAGAGAAGTAATTGCTTGGTGTTCTGTTGGAAAGACATTCTATATGATATCATGTAAGCAAATGACTCACCTACCACTCAATGCTATGAGGACAGACTGATTTAAAATTTAACATAAGTCTGAATTCATTTCCTCTTTAACTTTTAAAGGAAGAAAGAAGCCTAAAGACCCACACAGATTTTTAAGCTTTGATTGTGAATACCACTCAACCTTCTTTACACAAGCCAAGCAGATGTTTTGGGAAAACAGATCTAGTCATCTGGATTCAAAAAGAGCCATTTTCTTAAATGACAGCAGTGGGCCCAACCAACATATGTCATCAGAATGTTGGTCCCCAACTGAGATGTCCAAGAGAAGATCTGAAAAGCATTACTCCCAAATGATGGAGAGAAATGTCTTACGTCATTTTACATCCTAGAAAGTGCAGCACTGGGCAGATGGCAGAGTTTGTGGTTCATGTGATTCAGAAGCTACTTTTTTTTGAAGCTACGTCTTAACTGACATAACCACAGTGAGGACAACGGGGTGGCATAGCTCTGTGGAGTGAAGGACACCCTTACACAGACTCTAATGTACTGGGAAGGCACAGTTCTCTATGCAAAGCTCTTTTAATTTTATTTCCAGCTTTGTTGATATATAA
>NW_011893882.1:2992-5617 GCF_000151845.1 Pteropus vampyrus | reverse complement strand
TAGCTTCCTGCCATTGTTACTATTTGTCACTTGAGCCTAAAGGTGGTAGCTTCCTGTCATTGGTAATCTCTGAGCTGCCTCCTATCTCCTGTTTGGCCATTCAGCTCTTCTAAAAACTTTGTAACCACTTCCACATATTAAATTCCTTCTATTGAACTACCTGATGAGGGTGCTGCTTTCCTGGTTAGAGACTGACTAATACAACCTACTGTCCCACTCATCTGGAGATGGGAAGGAAGGGCAGAAATGTTGAGAGGCCCTTGTATGGGCAGGGGTTTGGAGTGGCCACAGGAGAAGAGCTTCGTGCCATGGGGGGCCAGTTAGTTCCAGCCTGGGACCCCAAGTTCATTTCCTGACCACTTCTGGCACTTTTACATCTTTTCCACATTGGGGATCTCAGTTTAGAGACTTAGAGGCTCTAGATTCTCCACTGTTCCAAGGCAACAGTCAACATTTGGCCCCCCTGCCTCTTTAGGGCTCAGTCTCCAAGTATGAGCTCAGTTCTGTAGTCATCCCTTGGTTTCCTCTTGTAGGGGAGAAAAAACTTTTTCCCTCTACATGCCTTGGATTCAGCCTGGTACCTTACTCAGCAAGACATAGTTCTGGTTTTCTGGCTGAAACACTGACACTCTCGCTGCAGCTTGAGTCCCAAGACTACCATTGTTTCCCCCTCATCCCTTTCCTTTTGAAGGGTATGCAGAAACCCTTTGTCAGTCATGATGTACCATTAGTGTGTTCACTACCCCCTTCCTAAGAGTCTGGATGTCATGACAGACCACTCCTTTTGATTCAGGTGCAGCTAGATACAGTTCAGCACTCCTTTTGATTCAGGTGCAGCTAGATACAGTACAGCACAGTTCAACATTTCTAACACTGGTCCAACCAAAAGTAATCAGGTATTCTCTCCTGAATGCAGGAAGAGGGTGGGTTTCTGCCAAGCCACCTGAAGAAGGGCAATAGAGAAAGACCACGTAGTCATGTAAGCAAAGCAACTTGGGTAAACACATCTATGTTCATGGAGTTTCCATTTTATTCAAAAACTCGGAGTAATAATTTCATAAAAATGAACATGGCTATTTCAGAGTAGAATACAAATTGGCATGTGTTTTTAAGACAAAATGAGAGAATTCAAAGATATGGCAATGACGTGCTTTCAGCTAGGTCCTTCGTTCCCTCAGAAGTATGAATTATTTCTTCTCTGCTTACAGGAGTCCAGGATAGAGGCAGTGAGAACTCTCAGGGGGCACTCCAGGCCCACACCCTCTTTCACTCTGGGTGATTTCAACTATGCATTTCCTCTCACCCTAAGACATATTTCACACCACCTGCTACACCAAAACTTATAGCGGGGGAAAGAGGGGCATTGGGTAAATAAATGACTCAAGAAAACTCGTCACAGGAAGGACTTGTTTCTCTCTCTCACAGAGAAAATAGAAAATTCCCAAGAGGAAGGTTCAGGGTGTGGATTAGGGGAAAGGAATCTCCTAGCCTTTTTCTATTAGGGGCCTGAAAAAAAGTCAAGGAAGAGCCAAGAAAATGCTCAAAGTTTACAAATGGACCGCTCCAACTCATCAAGGAGAGAGTACATTTAAAGGTCTGCACTGTTGACATTTTCGGTCAGTCAACTCTTTGTTGCAAGAAGGCTGTCCTATGCTTTTTGGAATGCCAATTCCCAGACTTTACCTGCTAGATACGAATAGCACTCAATACCCAATTGTCACAATCAAAAATGTCTCTAGACATTGTCAGTGTGCCCGGGGTTGAAAACCCCTGAGTTAGGATAAGGGAATTGTAGCTTAGCTAATAGCAAAACATTTGTTTTCTTGTACTAGCCTCTGTGTTAGATATATCACCTGGACTCACAGAGGATGCTATGGCCATAGTAGGTGGGGCAAAAATCAGGGGGTAAGGATTTCAACCCCTATGCTGGCCACCATCCTCAAGACCAACACTACCTTTCATTGAGTACCACGGTGAAAGGCAGGATGCATCCCAGTGTCACCAAGGCCTTGTACAGCTGCACAGGCTGGGCACAGCACAATTCCAGGAGGTACCATTCACATAGACTATGATGGTAGGTACCATTCACATAGACTATGATGTGAATGGAGTTGTGCAAAGCATCAGCCTTGGATGTTCACAATGTTCCAGCCATCTGTCTCCTGTCTAGGAGACAGAATCTTAGGAAGAAGGATGAATAAAACTAGTAAACAAGATATATGGGTCAGGAAATCATGAATCACTGTCTCAGCTTTAAAATGGGATACCACTTCCAGATGGCATCACATTCGCAAAAATTGAAACAGAGCTTCAAATCTAAAAAGTCTGTAACAAAAATTTATTTTGCATTTCTGTTTTGTTGTCAGAATTCCATTGGATTATTTTAAAACCACGGAGAAACTGAAGCCCAGTGGCATGAGCTTGGGATTTCTCACGAGAAGATCTAGATTTGAATTATGTTCACACCATCTAAGGGCCCTGAGTTGACTTTCTAGTGGTAAATTGGAAATGGTAGTAATTATTCCTGCCCTAGAGAGTATGAGGATTAAAAAGAAGTGAAACAACTGTGCCTACCTATTGTAAAAGGTAAGCACAATACAAATACTGCTCAATTTGACAAATAGC
>NW_011893882.1:0-780 GCF_000151845.1 Pteropus vampyrus | reverse complement strand
AGAGGGCCTATGCTTTCATTTATTTATTACCTGACTTATACTTAGATGGTTCCCACTGTCTGCATGGGATAAGCTAGTTCATTTTTACAACATATGCAGAATTACCAAATTACAAGGCCAAATGCTATGCGCATCAGAAGTCCCCGAGGCTGGCTTCCCTCGCTTGCAGATGAGAGAAGTGAAACACAGGGAGGTCCTGCGGCATCCCGAGGTCATTGAGCCACAGACAGAAAGTGCCTCTCCTGACTCCTCAGAATGTATGCTGCTGATTATGCTCACAGAGCATCTTTTATTACTAATTTCATGGGTTTTCATTAGATATATGAAAATGATAATAGTACTATTTCTAATAAATGTTTGCTCTTCATACTTACACAATCTTAATGTATACCTGTGTAACATTGGAATATTTATACTTTGTCAATGATTCTCCCCATTGGTTCTTAAAATATCACAACTGTTGTAGGGCAGAGGGAAGAGAGCTCAGGTTTAGGACTCAGAAGAAATGCCGAGTTTGAACCCCAATCTGTTATGTATCTGTTATGTATAGGATAGTAAAGTTGGTTACCTTATTTGATCTGCTTAAGCCTGTGAGCCTCAATTTCCTCATCTAAAAATGGAATGATTAATGCCTACTTTTGTAAGATTAATGCAAAGCCCCTGAGAGAGTGTTTGGATTTGGGGAGGGGTGGAGTGTGCTGAGGAGAGAATTTCTTTTGACATTTGAAATCTACCATATTTCAGGTCTGGCTAAATTTATTAATTTATTCATTTACAAAA
>NW_011893881.1:5162-7447 GCF_000151845.1 Pteropus vampyrus | reverse complement strand
AGCTTCAGCACAGTGCTGCTGATGTTGGCAATTTTGCCAGCCTAGGCAGAGTGACAGCCATCATTTGGAGCCCAGCCATGTGGAGGGCTGGAAGGAACTTGAGGATGCCCACATTGGGCCTGAGCTGGAACAGTGCTCTCACCCTCTGTTGCCCCAAAGGGCACTCTCTTGGGTTGTGAGTACCAGGTTGCCTGTACAAAACATTGCATTGCTGATGACGCTGCAGTAAATGATGACAGACACCAGGAAAATCACCACCACGCAGAGCTGGGGGCCAGCAGGGGGGCTGTCACAGGTGAAAGGCAGGCCATCAGTGTCACAGTGTCACAGCACTCCCTGGAGGAGACCGTCTTCCAGAGCAAGGGCCCAAAGCCCCCTCACCATGAAGATGGCTGCAGAGCTGGCGAGTATGTGGGAAGGTGAGTATGGGGTGGGAAGTAGGTCTCCTTCTGGCCTGTCACTGGGTTCTGGGACACTTGCAGCGCCAGACCAGCAAATTCTGGGTTTGAGCACTCCTATCAGAGGGATAAAGTCTGAAGGAAGAGGATTCTAGCAGAGAACAGCCAGTGCCAACATCCTGGGGTGGAAATGACCTTGTCCTATTCATGAAATAGCAAGTAGTCACTGGGACCGGTGGAGGAGGATGAGGCAAAAGCCAGATCACACAGGCTTCCGTGAGGGGCTTAGATGGTTTTCTAAGTGCATCTTATATGAGAGCCCCCTTGAGGGCTTTCAGTAGGGTAATGCAGGATGTAATCTGTGTTTCCAGGATTGCCCTTGGCAGCTGAGACGGGATTAAGTGGGGCAAACAAGGAGCAGGGAAACCTGCTGGGAGGCTACTGCAGTGATCCAGGTAGAGAATACTGGCTCAGACTGGGCAGAGGGTGTGGGGTGGCAGTGGAGATGGAGAGAAGCAAACAGATTCAGGATCAATGATTAGATGTTTGGATGGACAGGTGAGTGGCTGGATGGGTAGGTGAGTGTGGAATGCTTCTCCCCTTCCTTGTTCCAATCAGGATTTCTCTCTGAGACCCTAAAGGCTCCCAACGTTTCACCTCACCAAACCTTATATCATCCCGATGTCAGGGGAGGGTGGAAAAGTGACCTCAGAAAAGTGTGGGGTGGAACCAGATTTGGATCCTGGGATGTTAGACTCCAAAGACTCAGCTTCCCAGCGTGCCTGTGGCCTCTAGGAACTTTAGGGAATAGAGTTCTGGGCCTGGAGGGTTGAGCTGGGCAGTGCCTCCTCTTCTTGGAAGCCAAGGTGCTGCTCTTGTGCTTCCAGTGCTATAGGAGGCCATGACCCATGAAGATGCTGAAGAACACAGTTCATAGGTGGTCAAATAGGTAGCCCAGAGAGAGGGAGGGCACACTGCAGGGCAGGGCCCAGCATTGCCTTCCCAGCAGCCAGGCTGACAGGCTGGATCCCAAACACCTACCCATTCCCTTGTTCTCTTGCCTGGCTCACCTTGGCCACGGGGCAGATCTTGGAAATATCCCACATGGCACAGGTATCCCATAGTGGGCACATGAGGAGGGTATCTCCACGGGTTCAGATCTCCTACCTTTGAGCAAAGGGTGCCCATCCTGGGGTGGCACTATTCTCAACCAGCCAGTTAACCAGCCCACCCAGCCCACCCCCCAACACCCACTCCCAGCCACTCTCGCTGGTATGTTGGTGCCCATGTCAACCAGGCATAAAGACCAGGGTGCTCTCCAGGGTGGCAGGCAGCAGTCAGGCTGTGTAGTAGCCTGCAGGGATGACATAATGCTGGTGAGCCCTTACCTCTTTACTCCCAGCCCCCACCCTCTGCACGGGACTTACCTAGCCAGACAAAGTACATGGCCACCTACTTCCCAAAGTACTCTCCTAGACGGTCCAGGGGCTGGTAGTTGTGCCAGCATCCCCAGCGGGCCCAGTGTAACAACTGACTAAGGCTGAGGTCTGCACCAGGCACCTGGTATCCAGGCAGTTGTTCAAAGGGGCCCTAGAGGGTCAAAGAAACGGAGGGCTGCAGGGAAGTCCCAGAATTCTCTCCTGATTCCCGGACAGTGGAAGAGGCCTGAGCTCATGTTATCCCCTTCCTCATGCAGTGGGAAGGCTGAAGTGTAGACTCGCTCCATTTCTAGACCCGCAATGCCCATCTCTGCGCGTTTCAGCTTCCCATAGGCTGTGCGGGCTAGGATCTCTGTCACTGCCAGGGAGAATCCTGGGGTCAGCTCCACCTCCTTAAGGTCCCACCTGGACCCTTCCTCAGGCAGTTGTCTCACCACTCGGTGCCTCT
>NW_011893881.1:3217-3606 GCF_000151845.1 Pteropus vampyrus | reverse complement strand
ACTTCCAGACTTCCCTGTGGCCTTTGACACTCCACAGAAATGGCCTCTGTCTGCTAGGCCCTGAGAGGGGCTTTATCTGGAGCCCAGACACTCTCCCTGGACAACACGCAGAGGACCCGCCACATAATGCGTGCTGTCCAGAATTTCAAGATGGCACCAGCAGTCCATTAAATCAGGTGCCGGGCCCTGTGGACTGCTCAGGGGGGAGGCCCAGGAAGCTGGCCGGGGTCCCTACGGGTCTACACACCCTCCCTTCTCACTCACTCTCCGCGAGACCCCGCCCAGAGACCACAGGCAGGCGCGGACACCAGCTGTCAGAAGTGTGGCTCTGCAGTTCTCTCTTCCCTTGGGATTCCAGTTCTGCCCTTAGAAGGAGGCCCTTGGCTGGT
>NW_011893881.1:0-1952 GCF_000151845.1 Pteropus vampyrus | reverse complement strand
GCAGGCGCGGACACCAGCTGTCAGAAGTGTGGCTCTGCAGTTCTCTCTTCCCTTGGGATTCCAGTTCTGCCCTTAGAAGGAGGCCCTTGGCTGGTAGCCCACTCAGTACTAAAGTGGCACTGGGGCTTTGCTTGGAGGAGCCGAGAAAACAGTGCTGGGATGCTGAGTGGCTGCACTCCAAGTCCCAGCCCCCCTGTCCTCCTCACTTTGTTCTTTCCCCAGGAGATGGGGAAGGGAATTGCTCCTCCCTTGGTTGGGGGTGAAGTGGGTGCTGGGTGATTCTCTGACTGGAGCAGTGCTAACCAGATGACTGGCCTGCCTTGCTGCGATGATCTCAGCTATTTCTCCAGAGCAACTTCTGGCTTTTAGCAGAGCTGGTGCCCAAGAAGGATGCAGAAACTTCATTTCTGGGGGAGTTTTAAGCCCAGAGATAATTGGCTGGGACGTGGGGTCGCTGGTACTCACAGGCATGCGTAGCAGGAGGGTCACATTCAGGCCAAGGCCGCCTTCACCGGGTCACACTCCTACACTTTGCTGCTGCCCGGTGAGGTAAGGTCAACTAGAACTAAGAACAGAGGGGACCGTGCTAAAGGCCAGCTTCCTGGAGGCAGAGCTGATGGCCGCAGCGGGAAGGTCTATGGCCTACAGGCTGTGCCACCATGAGCTTGGGGTCCTGCCCAGGGACATCCCTTCTCTGGGATATGGGGTAAGCTGATGCCTCAACTCTGAACCAGAATTGGGGGTAAGAAGGTGCTGAGGTCCGTCCTTTATGCCGTGGAAGGGTCGACAAGCCTACAGGCAGTGCCCAAGGTAGACAAACATGGCCTTGTCACGCAGGCAATCAGTGTGCTTGGGAGTGTGAGCGGGGGGTATGTATGAGCCTCCTGTGTGTGCCAGGAAGTGGGGGGAGTGTTTTAGGACAAGTGCTGGTATGTGTGCACACACGATCATATGTGTGTTGGATGTACAGAAGCCAATGCTGCCTTTTCAAGAGGGGGCTCCAAGGGCCAGCTGGCTTTGGGGGTCACTATACCTAGGCCCTTAGGGTCTACTAATACAGGCTTTTGTCATCTGGGTCAGACTCAGGCCAGGCCTCAGCCCAGGGGTCCATCTGTGGAGCCAGTTGGGGTATCATAAGGGGCTGTCAGAAAGTGTAAGGGCCCACTTTGTCAGCACCCTCCATCACCCACACAACAGTGTCTCTAGCTGATGGGGCAGGAGTGAGACACAAGAATAGGCAAGTTTACTCACCTTCCTGCTCCTCCCTTGCTGGCTTCCCACAGGGCAGAGCTGCCCAACAGGTCAACTCACTCCCTGACCCCCACCTGGTCCAGTCCCTGACCCTGCTCAGTGATGCTTTCTGACTCCCAGGCAGGCGAGGCCCCTGTCCTAAGCCTCACCTGACAACTTCATGATCAAGGGCACTGCAGAGCGAGGGGCTGACCTCTTGGACATGCAAGTGGACATTTCCCCGCCTCCCCTGCAGCTCCATGTGACCATGTGACTAGGTGTTGGTCAATGCAACGTGAGCAGAAATGCGACACACCGCCCTAGGCCAGGTCCACAGAAACCTGGGTGACATTCCACTTGTACTCATTATTCTGCTGACTGAATGTTGATGCCCCAGGGAAAACTGGGAAGCCGGTGTTGAAGATCTGAGCCTGGGTCTCTGAATCAGTGCATGAGGCAGAGTCCCCAGAGCCACCTTCACTTCCACGTGAGATGAGACGTAAGCAAGAAAAAAAAGCCACTGAGATTTCAGGGTTTATCTGGTACATCAGATGGTGTTAATGCAACAAATATAGGCTCTTGATTGAAGTCACTTGAGGTCCAGGGCCCGGCTGAGGTAACCCCTCTCCCCAGTCACCCTCCTTGGGTGCTGCAGAAGGGATGGGCAGCAGGAGGTTGGGGGAGATACTTGAGTCCTGGGGCCCTGCCCATGCAGCTCCTCA
>NW_011893880.1:5644-5929 GCF_000151845.1 Pteropus vampyrus | reverse complement strand
TTAGGAATAATTTTGCAACATTGAAACTCTTTTCTATTGTTTTCGCCTTTTAATTCCTTCCAGTTGCCGTAGAAACTCCGAGTTCTCCCTCTTAGTCTGGGGCCGCGGCCGGGAACCGCAGCGGAGGCGGGGCGCCTGCGACACTTGCACCGAGCGCCCTGCCCTCCGTCCAGCCCCCGGATCCTCACCCCTCGAGGCCGCGTTTCCCTCTCTCTTGCACGATGCCTCCCCCCAGTACGCTGAGTCTCCCGAACTGTGACATGTATGCCAAAAACAGGCCTGTCG
>NW_011893880.1:953-2460 GCF_000151845.1 Pteropus vampyrus | reverse complement strand
TCGCACCCCCAGCCGGGGTGCCCGCGGCTCCTCGCCTGGACCCGAACGCATTCACGGCCAGCACTGTGCGTCACTGACTGCCACAGAGGGTCGCCGGCGAGTCACCACAAAGCCGCTCGTCTCTTAGGGGCACGACGGGGCACGGCCCCTGGATGGACACTACTGGGTTTCTGCTCCGGGACAGACCGCGTGGCAATCAGCAGCCCAATGGCGCCCGCCTGGGGAGCCACGAGCGGGAGGTGAGGGGGTGCGAGGCCTCCGGACCCTCTTCAGGGACATGCCACACAGAACGGCATCCACTGGAGGCCAGGGCGACCCCCAAATGCCCTCGTGAGGCGAGGAGCAGACGCGCTGTGCTCCAGAGGTGACTGGCTCCCCACCTGCCACCAGGCCCCCGTCCGGGGCGGTTTGGCGGGGACGAGCCACAGCACACAGAGCCCCTGCCCCAGGACCGCCCGGACCGGCACTGCCACGCTCACCAGTACAAGTAATAGGCCACGGCCACGGCCACCAGGGCCGCACAGACGCCCGAGAACAGGCAGGTGGAGTAGCTGGCCAGCATCTTGGCGCTTGTCCCGGTGCTTCTGAGAGTCGGCAAGAATGAGGCTGGCGGTGTGCGCGGTGTCACCTTCGGCCGCAGGATCAGGAGGAGGGATTACGCCCCCCTGAACTGCCTATGTCAGACGGGCCCTGGGTGCTGAGAGCCTCTGCTCAGCAGAAAGAGGGGGACGCGCACTTCTGGGGTGCTGCCTTCCGACCCAGCAGCACCCTGCAAGCCTTGGAGACCGACTCAAGAGAAAATAGGACTCTGAGGCAGCACATAAAACGCGGCCGTTCCTTGGCCTGCTGCAGGGGCCGTGGGGGCTGCAGGGCTGTGGGGTGCGGGCGCCCCACTAATCCAATAAGCGGCTTTCCGCAGGAGCTGCTGTAAACAGGTGGCATCATGAGGCTCGGCCAGGACACAGGTCAGCGGGCCCACCCCGCACCTGGCCCTGGGCTGCAGACCAAGCGGACGCACCGTCCCTGCCCCGCCTGTCACAGCCTCGAAAACCCCACCGGACAGCGCAAAGCCACAGCTCACGTCGGGCGAGCCAGCGAGGTGGGCCCAGGCTCAGCCTCGGCTGGAAGGACCCCCGAGAGTAACGGGCACACGTCCTCTCTTTGGGGCAAAGCCCCAGGCTGTCGTTCCCCAGCCTGGGGCAGGGCTGCCTGGCTCCCCACCACAGTGACCTGGGCTTCAAAGGCCACACGTGACACCCCGTTTCAACGTTAGGCCCCGGTGCTAAGACGGCCCCGGGCAGTGCCAGGCAGAGAGCTGTGGGGAGTCGCACACCTCATTCTGGGCTGAATAGCTAACAACGAGGAGATGAGCAGATGTGAGACGGTCTGTCCCCTCCCACGTGTCCCCAGCCTGAGACTCTGAATCTGCACGAAGGAGCTGAGATGCGGGACAGAGACTGAGGACAGACACTCGGGGTCACTCGGGGCAGAGGCCCCCACCAGACAC
>NW_011893880.1:0-251 GCF_000151845.1 Pteropus vampyrus | reverse complement strand
GACTCAGGTCTACACCACCCGCCCGGGTCTTCACCACCCGCCCAAGTCTACACCACCCGCCTGGGTCTACACCACTGACTCAGGTCTACACCACCCGCCCGGGTCTACACCACTGATTCAGGTCTACACCACCCGCCCGGGTCTACACCACTGACTCAGGTCTACACCACCTGCCCGGGTCTTCACCACCCGCCCAGGTCTACACCACCCGCCTGGGTCTACACCACTGACTCAGGTCTACACCACCCGCC
>NW_011893879.1:4893-6136 GCF_000151845.1 Pteropus vampyrus | reverse complement strand
GATTCTGCATATAAATGAGATTATATGGTATTTATCTTTCTCTGTCTGACTTATTTCACTCAGCATAATGACCTCTAGGTCAATCCATGTCATTGCAAATGGTAGGATTTCTTTCTTTCTTTTTTCTTTTTTTGGTGGCTCAGTAATATTCTATTACATATATATACCATAACTTCTTTATCCAATCATCTATTGATGGGCAATTAGATTGCTTTTATACCTTGGGTATTGTGAATAGCGCTGCTGTTATCATAGAGGTGCACAGATCTTCATGAACTAGTGTTTTGGTTTTCTTTGGATAAAGGCCCAGAGTTCAATTACTGCGTCAAAAGGTAATTCTATTTTTGAGGAACTTCCAAATTGTATTCCAGAGTGGATGCACCAATTTGCCATCTCATCAACAGCATATGAAGGTTCCCTTTTCTCCACCTCCTTGCCAATAATTGTTGTTTTTAGATTTATTGATGATAGCCATTCTGACAGGAGTGAGGTGATATCTCCTTGTGGTTTTAATTTGCATACCTCTGATGATTCGTGACCTTGAGCATCTTTTCATATGTCTGTTGGCCATCTATATTTCCTCTTTGGAGAAATATCTACTCAGGTCTTTTGCCCATTTTGTAATTAGATTATCTGTTTGTTTTTTGTTGTTGAGTTGTATGAGTTCTTTATAAATTTTGAATATTAACTCTTTGTCAAATGTGTCATGGGCAAATATTTTCTCCCATTCAGTAAGTTGTCTTTTTGTTTTATTGGTGGTTTCCTTTGCTGTGTGAAAACTTTTTAGTTTGATGCAGTTCCATTTGTTTATTTTTTCTTTTGTTTCTTTTATCTGAAGAGATTTATCAGAAAAAAAATTACTAATAGAAATATCAGAGAGTTTACTGCCTATGTTTTCTTCTAGAAGTTTTAGGTTTCAGGTCTTACATTTAAGTCTATAATCTATTTTGAGTTTATTCTTATATGTGGTATAAGAATGTGGTCTAGTTTTGTTTTTTTGCATATATCTGTCCAGTTTTCCCACTATCATTTGTTGAAGAGACTGTCTTTACCTCATTGTATATTCTTGCCTCGTTTGTCATAGATTAAATGACTGTATAGGCATGGGTGCTCTATTCTGTTCCATTGATCTGTGTGTTTGTTTTTCTGCCAGTAACATTGTTTTGATTACTATAGCCTTGTAGTATAGTTTGATATAAGGAAGTGTGATACCATAAGTTCTTTATCCAATCATCTATTGATG
>NW_011893879.1:505-2073 GCF_000151845.1 Pteropus vampyrus | reverse complement strand
TGTGATCTTTTTAATGTATTGCCGAATTCGGTTTGCTATTATTTTGTTGAGGATTTTTGCATCAATGTTCATAAATGATATTGGCCTATAGTTTTTTTGTACTGTTTTTGTCTGGTTTTGGAATCATGGTAATGGTGGCCTTGTAAAAAGAGTTAAGGAGACTTCCTTCCTCTTGAATTTTTTGGAATAGTTTGAGGAAAATAGGTGTTAATTCTTTTGGTTTTGTTTGCTATTCTTTTTCTAGTTCTTTTAAGTGTTAAAGGTTTATCAATTTTGTTTATCCTTTCAAAGAATCAGCACTTGTTTTCACTGCTCTTTTGTATTGTTTTTCAAGATTATTTCATTTATTTTCACTCTGTTCTTTATTATTTCCTTTTTTTCTACTCACTTTTGGTTTTGTTTGCTATTCTTTTTCTAGTTCTTTTAAGTGTAAGGTTAAATTGTTTATATGAGTTTTTTCTTGTTTCTTGAGGTAAGCCGATATTATCATGAATTTTATCATGAATTTATCACGATATTATCATGAATTTCTCTCTTAGGACTGTTTTCATAGTTTCCCATAAATTTTGAGTTGTGTTTGCATTTTCATTTGTCTCTAGGTATTTTTTGATTTCTTCCTTGATCTCATTGTTAAGCCATTCATTGTCTAGTAGCATGTTGTTTAGCCTCTAGGTATTTGTGTATTTTCCAGTTTTCTTTTTCTTGTAGTTGATTTCTAGTTTCATACCATTGTGGTGGAAAAGACATTCAACATGATTTCAGTCTTCTTGAATTTCTTGAGTCTTGTTTTGTAGCCTAACATGTGGTCCATCCTGGAAAATATTTCATGCGCACTTGAGAAGAATGTATATTCTGCTGCTTTGGGGTGAAATGCTCTGAAAATATCAATTAAATCCATCTGGTCTAGTGTGTCCCTTAAGGCTGCTGTTTCCTTGTTGATTTTTTGTCTGGAAGATCTGTCTATTGGTGTCAATGGGGTGTTATAGTCTCCTACTGCAAGTGTATTACTGTTGATCTCTACCTTTATGTTGGTCAATAATTACTTTATATATGAAGGTGCTTCTATGTTGGGTGTGTATATGTTTACTTGAGTTACGTCCTCTTGTTGTATTTATTCCTTTATCATTATGTAATGCTCTTCTTCGTTTCTTATTATAGACTTCATTATAAGTCTATTTTGTCTGATATAAGTATTGCTGCCCCAACTTCTTTCATTTCCATTTGCATGAAATATCTTTTTCTATCGCTTTACTGTAAGTCTGTGTGTCATTTGACCTGAAGTATGTCTCTTGTAGATAGTATATGTATAGAACTTATTTTCTTATCCATCCAGCTACCTTATGTCTTTATATTGGAGCATTTAATCCATTTACATTTAAAATGATCATTGATAGACATAGAGCTATTGACATTTTATTATTCATATTTATGGTTTTTCCCTACCTGTTTTTTTCTTTTTACAGAAGTCCCCTTAACATTTCTTGTAATTCTGGCTTATTGGTGATGAATTTCTTTAGTTTTTTCCTGTCTTGGAAGCTCTTTATCTCACCTTCAATTTTAATTGGTAG
>NW_011893879.1:0-455 GCF_000151845.1 Pteropus vampyrus | reverse complement strand
GTCTTGGAAGCTCTTTATCTCACCTTCAATTTTAATTGGTAGCCTTGCTGTGTGGTTCTCGTTCGTTTTTCATCACTTTGAATATTTTGTGCCAAACTCTTCTGGACTGCAAAGTTTCTGTTGAAAAATCAGCTGACTTACTTGTAGGAGTACTCTTGTAAATAACTAGGTGCCTTTCTCTTGCTGCTTTTAAAATTCTGTCTTTGTCTTTAAACTTTGGCATTTTAAAGATGATGTGTCTTCGTGTGGGGCTATTTGGGTTCCTCTTGTTTGGGACTTTCTGCACTTCCTGGACTTGTACATCTATTTCCTTTGCCAGGTTAGGGAAGTTTCTGTCATTATTTTATAAACAGGTTCTCAATCCCTTGCTCTCTCACTTCTCCTTCTGTTTTCCCTAAGATGCAGATGGTGATACATTTGATGTCCCAGATGTCTCTTAAATTTTTCTCAATTTT
>NW_011893878.1:5976-7622 GCF_000151845.1 Pteropus vampyrus | reverse complement strand
GCCAGAGGGATAAGAAGGGACAGCACCCCTGCGGAGTGTCCTAAATGTCTAGGGAAGGGAAAGGCCGCTGCTGCTAATGGTGGATCCTCTGGGTGAGGGTCTTCGAGGCCAACCCCAAACAGGTCTGAGAGGAAAGGTGGGGCTTACCCCGGAGGAACGGGGAGGTATCTAAGGTGGCTAGCTAGGCTGGGTGTGGGGTAGGGAGCCCTCCACAAGTCCGGAACCCCAGGGCTCAGGGCCAGCGCATGGCACCCCAGAGCCCCCAGGATCCTCACCCTGATAGCAGAGGCTGTGCACTGTGATGGGACAGAACATGGAATTCGCAGTTGGAAACAAGGTTTTGAAACTGCCTCTTAGTAGATATGTGGACTTGGACACATTCTTTGAGATAATATGTAAAAAAAAAAAAAAAAAAAAAAATTAGAACAGTAGCTGGCATGGGGTGCAGTAAAGAGAAGTTACAGCCCCTGGGAGAAGAAAATAAAGATATGAATGTTCTTCAACAACAGTAAAGCACCCCATTAAAAATAGGTTTTGTCATTATCATCATCATCATTTAGCCCAGAGCAGGTAAAAGTGAATTATCTGAGACAATGAAGAGCAAGTGAGCAGCCCAGCCTGTTCCTAGGGATAGACCCTGCAGACATGGCAGGCGGGGGTGTGGGCAAGGCTCAAGGCTCAGCAGACTGCAGTGGGGTAACTGGCTTCCTGACTCACCTCCTGGGTCCTAGAAGCAAGAGCTGTGCGTTGTTCACCACTATTTCTCCAGCATCCAGCACGATCCTGGCACATGGTGAGGGCTCAATTCAATATTTGTCACTATTGGACATTCAGTCAAAGTAGAATTAGAGAGGCCAATAAGGCAGGTCAAGGGGTCGAGTCTGTGAACGTGAAGAAGGTTCATGTATTACACTATGGTGAGAGCTGTTAGAGCACAGAGGACTGAGTAGGCAACATCACAGTCTGCCCGATTCTGGGCACCAACACTAGCCTCTACACCCCAGCTCTTCCCTGCTGAATATGGACCCACAGGTGGGGTAATGAGGCTGCAGGAATCCTGACATAGAGATGCCGCCATGATTCTCCAGTTCATTGCAAACATTTGTAAATACTTCACAAGGTTTTAAATACTTCACAAGGTTTTAACTTAGAACCAGACAGAATTTTGGCACAGTCTCATCAGAGCAAGCCCAAACAAGAGAAACCTTGGTTTATTTGGTGCCTCGAAGGATGGACCATTCTTAAATCCAGGTCACCAAGCAGCCCAAAGTCAGCCTCCCACCCGCTGACCTTCACATCCTCATGAAGGATGCCAGGTTGTATCGGACTCATCAAATGGGACACCTTACCACAGATAAAATAACCTGAAATCTGCAGTGAGTAGGGTTAGATTCCTATCAGTGCTTTTGAGATGTGAGCCTCTCCAAATTCTTTTACTAGCCTCATCACCCCAAACCCCTGAGACAAATATAGAAAGTAATTCAGGTCGAACATCTGGGCAGTGCAGCCAGAGGTCCTTGTCACTGAGGCCAGAGGATTCCCTTGAAGATTGGGACAGGCACAAGAATCACTTGGACAACTTGTCCTGGGAGCCTAACCTCAGGTGGGCAGGCCCAAAGGCCATTGTTAAATGCACAGAAGGGGGT
>NW_011893878.1:4736-5051 GCF_000151845.1 Pteropus vampyrus | reverse complement strand
GGGACAGGCACAAGAATCACTTGGACAACTTGTCCTGGGAGCCTAACCTCAGGTGGGCAGGCCCAAAGGCCATTGTTAAATGCACAGAAGGGGGTTGGTGGATAGTAAGCCCCACTCCTGGAACTGCTTAGCTCCCTCCCCTGTAAGCCCTCACCTGTCAGGGCTGCAAGAATGGAGAGAGCCAGTGAGATGGAGAGTGTGACCTGGGGCCAGTTACTTAACTACCAGAGACTCAGTTTCCCCATTCATAAAATAAGAAAACAACTCTTGGGATGGTCCCCTGGGGATGAGGGAGAATGTGTTTAGAGAGCAGAA
>NW_011893878.1:0-1841 GCF_000151845.1 Pteropus vampyrus | reverse complement strand
TGAGCAAAAATACATACAGATTTTTAAATGGCCAGCACAACATAAGTTCTCAGTAAACTCTAAGAAATTCTCATAATACTCCATCCTCTTCTGCAAATTGCTCAGAGTCTTGGGGCTTCTTCCTTCCCCACGTCCCTCAGACCCACTCCTTCTGCCCCATTCCAATGGCCTCACTAATGCTAGGCCCGGTCTGTGACCTCACCTCCCCACCCTCCCCACCGGCCTCCCTCTCTCCGACCACATCAGCTTACCAGTCTACTCTGCAGAAGGACTGACTGGTTTGTTTGGTACCCTTAGGCCCCAGGCACTTTTCCAGGTGACCTACTTTACTAAAAGGAACTCATTTAATTCGATTCCCATGACCACCCTCTGAAGTAGGTACTATTACTACGGCCACTTTACAGAGGATAAAACTGAGCCTCAGAGAGGAGGAACAATTTGCCCACAGTCACCCTACAACTAAAGGGTAGACCCAGACTTCAAACCCAGGTCTGTGTGGCTCCAGACTCCTTAGCAAAGCATCTGAGGCCTTCAGCACCTAGCACCCCTCCCTGCCCCCAATCTAGCCCTATTCATGCCCCCCACCTGCAGCCACTCCAACCCCGATACGCACAACGCACCTTCACATACGTGCTCACCCTTGTGGAGTCAAAAGTAAGAATAGGGAGGAAAGAAGGAAAGACTTTAGGAGTGAGAGAAATTTGGGAAGAAGAGAAACTAGAAGAGGAAAGAATACTGAGAGGGAACTAACACAGTGTCCACCGATTTGGGGGGCTTCCCTGGATAGCGCTACAGCTCTGTCTCCAGCTTGGCTTCTGTCTTCTCCATTAGGGTGTGGGATTCTGTAGAAAGGAAGGAGTGAGAGGAGGCCCAAGTGGGAGGTTGGTGAAAGGACTGCAGAAGCTCCAGCTGCTCCAAATAAGTTCAAGCCACTTGGCCTGGCCACACATCCCAGGGACTGGGAATATGCAAATGAGGCTGGGAACAGCTGTGGGGATCTCGCGGGAATCCTGACAGAATCCTGGCAAACATTAGAGGGGCTGGGAGGCCTCAGGCAGGCTATATGGTCCTCACTTCCAAAAAGGGGTCTGCGGTGGGTTTTGCAGACCAGAGAGGGAAACTCGATGTGCCGCCTGAGAAAAATTCTTGAAGAGACTATAAACGAAGGGTGGTGGGCACTTGTGAAAGGCAGTTGAGACTATGGGCAAACTGTGTGTTCAGTAATAAAGTCCTGTCAGGCAAAGCTCATCTCCTCCGTTGACAGGGTCACCAGGCTGGCAGATGAGGGAAATGAGGTTTACTCATGTAACCGATCTTGAAAACATCTGACAAGCTCTTCCTGAAACTGTAGTGTACAAACTAGAGAAAAGAAGCTAGAAGGTGCTAGAATTAATGGGATATTGTAGCTGGTCACACAATCGTACCCAAGGGTACTTACCAGGGGATCAAACCTCTTGGCAGGAAGAATCCAGGTGCATGTTGAAATGCACTAAACCTATCCCACCACATGTAACATCTCATCAAACCCTTAGATAAATATGTGGGAAGCATGTGAAGCTAGGAGCATATGCTGGATGTCAAACATGCTGGATGGCAGAGACAAGATCCAAAATATCTTAATCACCTGAAGTGATGGACTGAACTTAGACAATATAAAATGAATGAGGAAAAAAATGTTCAAACGTAAGAACAAAAAAAGCTGTGTCCCCCTCAAAACTCATATGTTCAAGTTTTAATCCCCAGTACTTCAGAATGTGACTTTATTTGGAGATAGGGTTGTTGCATATGTAATTAGCTAAGATGAGGTCATCCTGGAGTAGGGTGGGCCTACTCCTACCCTA
>NW_011893877.1:8394-8705 GCF_000151845.1 Pteropus vampyrus | reverse complement strand
GGGGTTGAGGACCCCTGCTCTACGATATTTCTGTGCGATCCTTCCTGTGTTCGGTAGCTTTAGTTTTTGTTTTGAAGTACAGTACACAAACAAGCATATTATGATTACTAAGTAGTCAATAATTCATTAGACGTCTTCCAATTATTTTCGCTGCTGCAATGCTTTTAAAAAACTGAGTGCTGCTGGCGCATGGATATAATTGACATTTATGTGTCAACTTGGTGTCTCGCTGATTCATCCTGCTCTTTTTTTATTAACGTTTTTCAAGAGTTTCTGTGTTTTCTTGCAGAGAGCTGTAACTTGTAAATGAA
>NW_011893877.1:4666-6434 GCF_000151845.1 Pteropus vampyrus | reverse complement strand
CGCCTGCGCCGACGGGCAGGGCTGCGAGGCGCGGCGCCCACGAGCGCTGGAAGGACAGCCCCGGAGCCCACGGGAGGCGAGGGGGGAGGCCTGTCCCCAGAGCCTCGCGACACGCAGAGATGGGGCCTTCGCCGTGAACGAGCCGCTGCTCCGGTTGCCCCTGCAGGGCCAAAACCGCTCACAGGCCACCCGGCCCTGCTGCGTGTGCGTGAACACGGCACGCCAGACACCCGCACGATGCTGCTCAGCCTCCTCGTCCCTTCAGGAATCACCAGCCCCGCGTCTCGCCGGTGGTGCTCGGACAACGGCGGGTTCCCAGACGCGGAACAGTGGAGCTGGGCCCTCTTCACGCCACTCACGAGAATTCACTCAGAAGGGGTTAAAGACCGAAACGCGACACCTAAAGCCATAGGCCGCCTAGAAGAAAACGCAGGGAAGAGCTCCCGACGCGGGTCTTGGCCGTGACTTTTTCACCAGGATGCCACAGGCATAAGCAGGAAGCAAAAATGGGAGAAAAATCAAAGGAAACAGTTCTGTTCTTTGAGGAAGCCAGCATGATCAATGAGACCTCTGTCTGATCAAGAAAAAAAGAGCATGCGAATGAGGGCGGCACCAGCACGGGTAGTGACTGAGAGATGAGGAATAACAACTTTATGCAGACAGATTAAACTTCTTACATGAAATGGACAAGTTCCTCAGAGGACACACGGTTTAACGCTCACCCAGAAAGAAACAGGTGGTCGAAGCCCCGCCATGTCTGTCAAAGAAATTGCATTTCCCACAAATGAATCTGCAGGACCCGATGGCCGGTGATTCCCATCACGGGAAAGGACAGGGCACACCGGTTCTTCACAGACCAGCTCAAAAAACCGAGGACGGAATTATCCCCAATTCACTCCCCCCCACCCCAAGGACAGCCTTATTCTTGTATCGAAACCAGAATCAGACGTTAGGAAAATACAGAACGTGAACAGGGATGTGAGGATTTTTAAGACTGTAGAGAATCAAATCCAACAGTCAGTGCAGAGCAGGGCGACGGGACACGGCGGTGAGGTCTGCGCTGGCTGCTGCACCGTCGTTTCCCCTCCAGACGAGGACTCGACGTGAAGAGCACTGTGTGGTCGTCCCGCAGACGAGGCGAGGAGCACGCGGCAGATTCCAGCTCCTGTGTGTGCCGAAAACGTGCAGCAGCCCAGGGGGACAGGCACGCCTTGTTCTCAGTGCACGTCACGGACGCTGTGTTTTTCATTTATTTATTTATTTATTAACAAATTGAAGGCAAGACCCTCCACCCCCAAAAAGGTTGTGACTCGCTTCACTGTGATACTTGCTCTGTCGCGGTGGTCTGTGGTGGACCCGCAGCGTCTCCGAGGCGTGCCTGCGGCAGAGAGCTCCCTACCTGGTAAACGGCGTTCGGGTCAGACCTAGAGCCACAGGCGCTTGTGGTGACGGGCTGAACGTTCTTTCCCTAACGTCGGGAGCAAGGCAAGGACTCTGCTTGTCACCTCTCTCTTCAGCGTTGGGCCATAGGTTTAGCGAGTGCAGGACGGCGATACAGAGAGATGAGAGTCACTCAGGCCGGGGAGCGAATGCAGGCTGCGTGCTTACCCACAGCGTGGCCGATTATGCACAAAATCCCTACTAGAATCAATAAGTGATATCAGCTGGGTCGCAGGATAAAAGACCAGTTAGTAAAAGTCAGTTGTGTGTGTTTATACTTACACACGTGCAAACAGAAACCGAAATTTTAAAATACCATTTACAGCAC
>NW_011893877.1:0-314 GCF_000151845.1 Pteropus vampyrus | reverse complement strand
CCTGGGCCGGGTCACAGGGTCAGGTCACAGTGCTCTGCTCCACCTCAGCCAAGTGACCCCGGGCAGTGTTCCTTAGCGAGACTGTCTTCACCCTGTGAACGAGTAGTGGGTGGAGGTTAAGTTCGCAGATGCGTTCAGGCCACGTGCTGATGACTGAATGGCCCGCGGTGCCTGAACACATCAGGGCCATTCAGGTGACAGTTTGTCGTGGCTTTGGCAAATGTGGGTGCAAGAAGACCAGATGCCAAGTCCGCTTGGCGCCCTGTCACTGGGGCTCGGCCTGCCGCTGTGGGAGAGAGCCCGGCCCGGCATCA
>NW_011893876.1:6303-6952 GCF_000151845.1 Pteropus vampyrus | reverse complement strand
GTGGACCCCAACAAAATGTGACATTCAGCAGCCGAGGCCCTGTGCCCATCATCGGCTATGAGACGCTGGGCAAGTCCCCTCGCCGTCCTAAACCCCAGGGGCCTCGTTTATAAGGCGGCGTCACTATAGGGTCCTCACTGCAGAGGTCTCTTTCCCAGCCCCGCGCGTGGCCTGCTGAGTCAGCGTCTTCCTCTCTGTGGCTCCCTCGCTACAAGTGGGGCCAGGCTTCCGAGCGTCACCTGCCTTCTACAATGCAGGGCACTCAGTCCTAATCAGAGCAGGAGTTTTCATGCATTATAAGATTAGCCGAGAGGGGCAGGGAGGCAGAGGCTGCAGAACGATCGAGAAAGCCATATTTTCTCATCGACTGGGTTTCAGGATAATAAGGCGTCTGTGGCACATCCTCGGGGTGGGCCTGGGGCTTTCGATCATGACCCGGGCAGGCGGCTTCTTGGGGACCGTGGAGACCCGGGCGGGAACAAGACACAGAAGCATGACATTTAACATCAGACGCAAGTGCCCTCGGCCGCCGTCTCCTCCGGCGGTCCTCACTACAGCTGGGGCGAGTCTGTCCCCACGGACACATCTTCACATGGGAAGACACTTTTGATTGCTGCAGCCTTGGGGTGGGTGCTAATGTCATTTAGCG
>NW_011893876.1:2975-3318 GCF_000151845.1 Pteropus vampyrus | reverse complement strand
ATGGGACCCCGTGCCTGGCTTGGCTTTTTCCTAATGCGCCTTATCTGCGAGGTCACCTAAAGCCCCCGAGACATCGAGTCTTCGTGTCTAAAACAGGAACGCTAACGTGTCCTGTCCACACGAGGTTTTAATGACTCTCAGACAAGGACGGGGGCCAGGCACGGGGCCAGGCTCTGTTTCCTCCTTGACCGGCGCAGACAGAAACCCACCATTAGCGCTCAGCCTCTCCAGGGGTGGGGTCCAAACAAAACTGTCTCCTGTTCCCTGGGTGTTGCTGGAAGGGATCTGTCAGCTCGCAGCGGCTGGGGACAGAAGAAGCCTTTGAAAGTTACGGGAAACACCT
>NW_011893876.1:0-1762 GCF_000151845.1 Pteropus vampyrus | reverse complement strand
GTTTCCCCTTCACTATTTTAAGCAGGAATGTGGGTGTCTTGGATTAAAGCCTCCCACAAACATTTTTCGAACACCTAGGCTGGAGGAGCTGCCATTGGAGGCAGCTCATCCTCAAGGGCCTTTGAATCCCCCTGGGGGACAGGGCCCGCCTGTAAACTAGCGCTCACGTAGGACGAGACGGTTGGCCACTGGAGAACCGAACAGAGGCGATCTGGCAGAAAGGGAAAAGGGGCACGGGTCACCGTGACGAAAACGAAAACGGTGACCAACGACCGTCAGCCCAACAGGGGCAAATCCGAGGACCGCACTGGCTCTCGAATCTCCTCCGACCCGGCCGCTGACGGTGGCCATGACCCCGCGGCCGCTGACCTTCTGCTGGCTCACAGAGCCGGCAGGGTCTGCATGCCCGACTGCGGGGCGGCGGCCACAGCCCCGGCTCCGGGGTCGGCCTGGACAGCGTGGTCCCCTTACACTCTCGTGTGGGCCGCGGAGGTAGACGCCGCCTTGCGCTCTTGCACGGAAGAACGGACCGGGCTTCGGGGACGGCGCGGGGCTTGGGGGCGCTCCCCACGGCGCGTGCACTCCGCACACCTGCCGCTGGGGCACGTCACCTTGGAGCCCCCGCCCCGTCTCTCAGCAGCCCTGTGCGCGGCCTTGGGGAGCATGGATAAGTGTCATGCTTGGCTCCCCAGCTCACGTGGAGACGGTTGTGGCCCCCTCATCACGGTGGCAGTGGCCACCCCAAACGCCCCCTATGGGACGAGCCACCCCTTCTCACTGACGGGTCTCGTGGGCCGCCCACCGACCCCGGGACGGAGCGGAGGCCCTGCCCCTCTCCTGGCGGTCTGCTCACCTCCTCCGTTCTCTCTTCCAGCTTCACTCGGCCGGGAAGAGGCTCGTGGCTCGGCAAGGGCGGCGTGGGCGCGGGGCCTGAACAATCCAGCCTCTCTCTGGAAAACCTGGTCTTCGGGGCTGGATACTGCAAGCCGACGTCCTCCGAGGTAACGTCTGCGTGGGGGCGGCGGCCCCGAGACCCACGGGCGCTGCTTCGCAGGGCGTGTGCGTCCTGCGAGATCCCCGCTCCCTTCAGAGGTCCCATCGAGAGACGTTTTGCGCTGCGTGTCTCTTCTCGTCTATCCATCCATCTCTCTTTAGAATCGCTGCTGTGTTTCTCAGACATGTTCCTAACGCCGGGCCCTGGGCAGACGCAGCGAGCAGGGTCTGGTCCCTGGAGAAGAGGGTTCTCTGGGGGACTGCTGCGGGTGGCTCCCCCAGGCCGTGGGCGGCTTAGAAGGCGGAGTGAAATGGGGCTGGTCTCAAGACCCAGCTCCATGCCTCATTCGCTCACGTCTCTGAGCCTTCGTCTTCTCACCTGTGGAATGGGTTTAATGACCTCGTGGGCACGAGTATGTACAGTGCTGTGTGCATTAGCGTGTACTAGCATGTGCCGCTATGACCCAGTATGTCCCAGTGCTGCGTGCATTAGTGTGTACCAGTATGTATTAGTATGCATTAGCATGTACCCAGTGCTGTGCGTATTCACATGCATTAGCATGTACCCAGTGCCGTACGTAAGGTTCAGTTCAAAGCATTTTTGACACCGATATCCCAAGACAAGAGCCTTCGCTGGTGCCACAGAGCACATGGGGGAGACGTGGTGTCCGCCTTGCAGGAACTCTGGTGCCCCGCTCCCCACGCAGCCTCTGACGCCTCGTTCAGATGCCGCCACCTCTGTGAAGCCCTCTCTGGTTTCTCCCTCCCA
>NW_011893875.1:3579-3969 GCF_000151845.1 Pteropus vampyrus | reverse complement strand
TTTCCTGTCATGTGTACCTAGTACATTTAACAGAGTTGGCTGTAATGCTAACTTTAGTACAGCTATGTGTAAAACAATGGCAGCTCTAAATTTTTAAAAGCACACGTAAAATATGAAACAGCTTTCAAAATTTACTGAATTTATCTGCCATAATAAAAAAAAATTTTTTTCTTTTTGGGAACATGTGTGCTTCAAGCATGGTAGGTGCTGAAGTACAGGCAAAGATGAGTTAGACATGACCTTTATATTCAGCAATTGATGAGGGGTAAGAAAGGGGCGGGGGAAAAGAGAAAACACAGAAATAGGAGGCAGAATGTGGAAAATGCCCTGAAGGTACAAACTGTAATGGGCAAAGGTGGGAGAAGTGAATTTGGGGATTTAAAACTCCCT
>NW_011893875.1:0-1763 GCF_000151845.1 Pteropus vampyrus | reverse complement strand
ATGTTGCTATGAGAATGAAAAATTCTGCAGCCGCTGTGTAAAATAATGTGGTGGTTTCTCAAAAGGTAAACACAGAATTAAGTTCCAGCAATTCCATTATCAGTCATATACTCAAAAGAATTAAAAACGGACTCGAACAGATACTCCTTGTATGCCAGTGTTCATAGCAGTATTATTCACAATAGCCAAAAGGTGAAAACAACCCAATTGTCCAACAAGAGATTAATAGATAAACAAAATGGTGTATCCATACAATGAAATATTATGCCTCCATAAGCTACGATGTACATAAACCCTGAAATATCATGCCAAGTGAATGATTCCATCTGGATGAAATCTCTAGAACAGGCAAATTCATAGATTACCGAGAGAGAGAGAGAGAGAGAGAGAGAGAGAGAGAGAGAGAGAGAGAGAGAGAAAAGGAGAATGGTGGGTTAGCGCTTAATGGTCATGGAGTTTGGGGTGATGAAAAAGTTTTGGAAATAGAGGTCATGGTAGCCCGACATTGTGACTGTAATTAATACCACTGAAATGCACGCTTAAAAATAGTTAAAATGGCAAATTTTGTTATATTTTACCACAAAAAGGGAAAAAATATTAAGTGAATAAATGGTTTATAGCACCACTCTATTTTCTCTCAGACTAGACTTCTATTATTAATGGTTAAGATAACAGATGTGATATTTAAAAAGCTTTTTTTTTTTTTCCTACAAGGATTTAAATTCTAATATAAGTGTGGAGGTATATAACATGAGTTTTGTAAGTTGGGAACTTCTGACCCTGCATATATCCTTCCTTGGAAGCAAGCTTAAAATCGTCTTTGGGGAGCCTCTCTATCGCCACAGACTAGGTTAAGCTCCCTGTGAAAGGCTCCCATTGCAGCTTGCACTTACCCCTCATGCTCATTCACACGAGGTATCCCTAGTACAGTGTGTGACACATAATAGGTACTCAATAAAAACTTACTAAAGGGTGGACGAAGTAAATATAGCCAGAGTATTCTAACTCTTCTAGGGCATCATGACAAATTATAGATATTTAACTTCATAGATAACATCAAGCTCCCTCCTTAAATCATCACATTAGAGTGAGCTATTTTTTTTCCATCTTCAATAGGCATTCTCCAGCAAAAATATAGTTTTGTTTTTGTTTTTGTTTTTTAGCTCCAACTCTTCTTCAAAATAGCATGTATTCCTTTGAGTTACTATGAGTAGAAAAATGCCCAATATAATTTATTTGAAGTTCCATTAGGGAAACCCTAGTAAACTCCAAGCATACCTATTCTCATATCTAGTCTTAGGATTGTGCATGTGTGTGTGTGTGTGCACGTGCGCACACAGGCACGCACACGTGCATGGATTTAAGGAAGATATAAATGTCTTTGAAATAGAACATTCCTGCATTGTATACGCTCTGGTTGGAGTGAGTACCCACCGAACCAAAGCACGTGGCAGAGGCTGACGGGCACTCAGAGGATGGGGGTCGACAGACTCATCCTGAGGGCCGTCAGGGGCTGAAGACTGCGGAAATACGAAGGTGATTTTCAGAAGTGCATGAACGGTGAAGCGAGTCTGACGGCGAAGACTGAGCTCCCTCCTCACGAGATTCGAAGGTGCTCTTATTCTGCAACGGTAGGCATCTTAACCTCTATGAGATTCAGTCTTTTTTGCAAAAGTGGGATCATTAGACCTGCGTAAGTGGTCATGGCAAGGGTCAAATGAGGTGATGACTAAAACAGCTCCCGAATCCAGGTGCTTAATGAA
>NW_011893874.1:7608-8496 GCF_000151845.1 Pteropus vampyrus | reverse complement strand
CAGCCCCTGGAAACTGGGAGGGGAGCCGGCAGGAGGCTGGGGGCCGGCTGTGCGCCCAGGTGAGCGGGCCCTGCACACCTGGCTTCTCACCGGGCAGGGGGAGAGCACAGGTGGAGATGCCCGAGTGCTCTCTGACCTTTGCGCCCAAGACGGGGGCGGCGGAGGGCACGATCGGCCGGACGTCCCCTGCAGAGAGGACTTCGGTGACCCTGTCTCAGTGCTTCTGTCCTGGCTCTGATTTTCTCGGCTTTGCTTGGCCTAGAGTGCGAAACCATGGCCAAGCCACAGATCTGACCCGCGGCCTGGAGCGGGGCCGGCTTGACCCCCAGCACGGCCAGCGCAGCCGAGGGGGCCCCGCCTGGCTCTCCCTGCCTGGAGACCGCCCAGCCGAGGGGCCGGAGGCAGCAGGGACCTGGGCCCAGGGGGCGAGCAGCGGTGAGGGCAGGGGTGGAGGCTCGGGTCCAGGGCGGCAGTCTCGCTGCGAAAGGCTGGGGGGCCGGGGGGGGCGGTGCGGCACACAGCTGCTGTTCGGTGCTGAGAACCCCGGCTCCTCTGAAAGGGGGCCACACGGGCGAGAGGCTCCGCTGCCGCCCGTCCCCTCCCGCTAGAGCTCATCCCCCCACTTGCCAACCAAGCAGAGCTCTTGCCCGTGTGCCATTGACCTTGCACCGAATCTGGCTTCTTCCTGGAGGAAACGGAGGTCCCATGGCGGGGATGGCATAACAGGGGACCCCCGAGTCCCCGTGGGGTTCTGCCCTCCTCACCCTTCACAGCCGGGACGTGCAGGCGGGAGGTGGAGGAGAGGGCTGACTTAGTGTCCCTTCTTCACGGGTGACAAACAGCCACATACTGACAGAGCCGGGAGTGACTCAGAGAGCAGTGTAGAAC
>NW_011893874.1:1953-5750 GCF_000151845.1 Pteropus vampyrus | reverse complement strand
GCAGTGCAGTAAAGGGGACCTCAGTGACTCCAGCAAGTACCAGATCTCGTCAGCCCCTGACAGCAAGGAGCACGTGCTGCAGGTGAGGCCTCCCGCGCTTCCCACCCGGGGTGTCCCCCCTCTGCCCGTCCATCCCCGCGCAGGCTCCTCGGGGGGCTCCAATCACGGAGGGGTGAGAGATATTGCTAGCTGGGGATGAGGGCTCAGCTCCGTCCCATGGCTCCAGGTGGCCTGAGCCAGGCGTGCACCTGGCAGGCTCGCAGGTGCCACCGCTGACTCTGGTCAGTGTGAGTGGCGTTCGTAGCTCCGTCGTGGGCCCGGCTGCAGGCCCTGTGCCAACCATGTGGCAGAGATGATACCATTTCACCCTGGCCATTCACTATGTTTGGAGTGGGTCACCTTCGCCGTACGAGTGAAGGAACGGAGATTCAGGTGGGTTAGGCAGACGGCCCAAGGCGCCAGAGCCCGGAACACACGGCGGAGACGGGATTCGGGCCCGGGCGGCCCAGGCATCCCGACCCGGAAAAGCCAGCTCTTTCAGCCTCCAATGGCAGAGCTGGTTCTCCGCCCCCGCGGTGGTTCAGGTGTCGTGGGGGGATCTGTGCCCCTCGCACAGAGCCACGTCCAGTGACACAGCACGGGGAAGCGCCGACCCGTCCCCTGCCCTGGGCCTCTCTGCAGATCAACAAGCTGACGGGCGAGGACACGGACGTGTACCGCTGCACAGCTGTGAACACGTACGGAGAAGCCGTGTGCTCGGCGAGGCTCACCGTCATCGAAGGTGGGCTTGTCCCCGCCTGGCACATGGCTCGGGCGCTGGGGCGCCTGAGAGACATCCGACGCCTCGCGTGGTGCGGGGAGCGGAGGGAGGACTTTGCAGGACGGGGGATGGGGGAGCACTGAGGGCCGTTAGGAATACGGGCCCTCCACGCACGGCCGCCCCGTGGCCAGCCCGTCCACGCGCTCGCCCGCGCTGCTGGGCCCCACGCCCAGAGGAGCCAGGAGGCTGGGCCGCTGCTCCATCCTCCTTGGTGTGTCCAGCTTCCCTCTCGCCTGTCCCCCTCACTCCCTTCCCTTCTCCCGACCACAGTGGGCTTTCGGAAGAAGCGGAAGAGGCACCAGGAGCCCCAGGAGGGTATGTGGCAGGGTCGTCAGGACCTACTGGGGGCTTTTGGGAGGTGGGCAACTCTCCCTGGTGTTCCGCACTTGGCCGGGACCCCACGGACACCCCACAGGTCCTCACCAGTCCACAGAGGGCGCCCCGCCCTCCTCCGGTCCCCTCCGCACTGCGCCCGCCTCCTGCAGGAAGGCCCTGGCCCCTCGGACGCCCGGCCGGGCTGGGCCTCACTCGCATCCCTTTTCCAGACCTCAAGCAGGAGCTGATGGATCTGAGGATGATGCTGAAGAAGAGGTGCGTCCGGGCCTGTCCGTGGGGTGGGGGCTCCGCGGCACTGTCCCCTGTCGCTCTGAGCCCACCGGGCTCTGCCCGGCCTGGGTCGGGCACGGGCGGGGAAGGCAGAGCACAGGCGGCCGGCGGGAAGAGGGAAGCACGCGGACGCAGCCCGGCCGCTTTGGCGCCCGTGCCCCCGCCTTAGCCATGTCTCCTCTCTGGGGCCCGACTCGCTCCTTGGCGAAAACGGGGTGCTCCATTAGAACAGTGACTTGAAACTTTTTCAAAGCCACAGAACAATTCTCCCCCCAAAACACCTAGCCCGGAGTCTGCAGCACGAGCTGTCAGGAGCAGGGGCCCCCCGGGGGCCTGAGCCGGGGCCGAGGGCCGCTGCGGCCCATCTCTGGGTCCTCCAGTCCCCACGGTAGTCAGCACATGTCTGCGTCCCTCTCTGGGAGCACAGAGCACAGCTCCCCACGCCCCAGAGGGCGCCAGCTCCGGGGCTCCCCCGGCCTCGGACCCCTGACCCGCTGGCTGCCTCTGCTCCCAGGGCCCCGCCTTCCGGCCCCGAGAAGAAGGTGGACGTGCAGCAGGTGTGGCAGCTGCTGATGACGGCCGACCGGAAGGACTACGAGAGGCTGTGCATCAAGTACGGCATCGTGGACTTCCGGGGCATGCTGCGCAAGCTGCAGCAGATGCGCAAGGAGCGAGAGGGCCGCCTGGCCCAGGTACGCCGGCCGCAGCGGGGCCGGGAGGGGCCCAGGACTCGGACGCCAAGTCCAGGTCCCGGCTTCGAAACCCGGCTCCGATACGGAATCGGGGGCTTTGGGGAAGTGAGGGCCGCCGGGACACGGGTGTCATCGTCACACCTACCCCGAGGGCCATTGAGAGGGGCCATGAGACAGCGCCCTTGAAGCCCGTAGCCTGACGCTCAGTACGTGCTGACCGTCAGCCGTCACCGCCACCGTCACGGCCCGTCATCACCATCGTCGTCGTCATCGGTCACCATCGCAGGCCTCGGGGGTCTGTCTTGTTTCCAGAGGCTTCCGGGGGGCGGGAGGAGCCGTGGACGTCCTCGTCCCAGTGTCTCACAAACTGCGCCGGACACTCTTTCCTGGGTCGGACCTGGCGGCAGCGCCGGCCCACTGTTTCTTCTGCAAATGCAGAACACCCCGTTGTCACCCTGGAAATGGCACGTTAGCCAACCTCGCGTCGAGGGCCTCGCCCTGGCTCCTCAGGCTTCCTCGCCGGCTCTAGCGCAGGGCCTCGCACGCAGTAGGTGCTCGAGTCCTTATCAGGTGGAGCGGGAACGTCCCCGTGTTCTCAGCGGCCTCGGACCCCCGCGCTCTTTCTCGCTCCCCCTCCCGATCCGAGATGTCAGCTTGGGGCCCTTCCTTCTTCAGAGGCTTCGCCTCCCGCTTGTAAAGCGGGAGATGCATGGGGTACGGGGGCTGGGGTCTGAGGGGCCGGAGCGGCCCAAAGAGAGAGCTCAGAGCTCCCCCGCCGGTTTGTCTTCCCTAGTACCTCAACTCCGTATCCAACCTGAGACACATAAGGGTCACCAAGGACGGGATTGCGACGTTTGACCTGGAGCTGGATCTCAAGGATCCTGAGAGCAAGATTTACCTGTATAAGGTGAGGCTGGAGGGGCCGCTGACCGGGGAAGACTCCGGCTGGGCCACTGCAGGTCCTGGGGGCAGGAACTGTGGGTCCCCCGCATCCCCTTGCGGGAACAGCCAGAGTCCACAGGTGGTGGGCCCTGTGCCCCACAGTGCCTGACTGGGTCGGGGGACCCTGGCGTAGGCGTTCTGCAGAGACCGCTAACTTCTCTCGGAGCGACTGGGCCCTCCAGCCAGGGCACAGGGGCTCTGAGAAAGCGCACCCCCTGTGCCCTGAGCTCTCCCCAGAGACTGGAACGTCCCTGCCTGGGTTCCAGGAGCAGCTGCCCGCCAACCAGCTGGGCGCAGGGCTGAGGTCTGTGGGGCGCAGCTGCAGAGCCTACCTCCAGTTCTCAGGTCAAACTCACCCCGCTCCACAGCTCACTGGCTGTGCCGAAATGGGGCGCGCTGGGGCCTGGCTCGTGGTACAGTGCGCATTAATGAGAGAACGTGATTTGCAGCCCCTTCCTCTCCCCCAGGCTCGTCCTGAGTCCTTTGCCCCAGCTGCTCCCTCTGCCGGCCATATCGGTCCGAGATCCACACGGCTGATTTCCGACCGCCCTTCGTCACAGCACGGTGGCCGCCAGCCCTGTGCTGGAGCTCCCGAACGCATCTGTCCCTTCCTGACATGCATTATGTTATCACCCACGATGTTTTATGTTATCACCCACGATGTTTTCTACTTGTCGGTCTCCCCCATAGGATTTTAGCTCCCTGGGGCAGGAACCCCTGGCTGTTTTGTCCTGAGT
>NW_011893874.1:0-354 GCF_000151845.1 Pteropus vampyrus | reverse complement strand
TGTGGCCGTTTGATGAGCAAGTGACTTTCGGCCGGCATACCTACTCAGGTCCTCGGAAAGCACGCGACAGGTGGGCGGGCTGAAGGTACAGGACTAGGGGGTGAGGGGCCCCCCACCCCGAGCTGGCAGGCCCTGGCTTCCCTCCTCCTCGCTGGGCAGCCGAGGGTCGGGGAAGCAGCAGGTGGCGACCGCTGGCGACCGGCCTGATTCCACTGTCTTTCCTCTTGTCTCTCTGTGGGGCGCTGACCTCTCCTCGAAGCAGGGAAGGATAAAGGCCTTCTGAGCACCAGCGCCGACCAGCACGTCCAGGGGCGAGGAGCCCAGGCCTCGGGAGCAGACGCATCCAGGGGCGCC
>NW_011893873.1:1156-5377 GCF_000151845.1 Pteropus vampyrus | reverse complement strand
AATCCCATCAAAGTCTATCCGCAGACAACTTGCTTAACTGACATCAAAAAAGGTTCGAACTGGGGAGACGTTTAACAGAAATATCTTTCCTGTAGTATCTATTTTTATACATACCGTACTGCAAAAATGTCTTCAGAAATATTTAAGTTTTGACCTTATCTGGTGTTCTTTTCTCTTGAAATCTATACTTAAAATCCAATACGTTTAATAATGTAAATGTTGAGAAATCTACTGGGACAGATCTCAATTAAAATCTATAATTAGTCTCATTGTTTCTCAACGGAAAGTTTTTAAAGTGACGTAAACATTGTCTAATGTGCTTCAGTAACTTTTGAGCAGGGGCAACTTTGTTTCTCCATGCTTGGTTCCCTAGAAAGGGGCATTACCAGTGTTTGGGGACATCTTTGGTTGTCAGGACTGGGAGACACGACTTGCATCTACTGGGTAGAGTCCAGGGATGCTGCTAAACGTCCCCCAGTGCACAAAACAGTCCCCACAATAAACGATTACCTGGCCCAAACGGTAATACTGCTAGTTGAAAAACCATGCGTTACTTTGAGCATGTATCATATTTTGACAATAGAAGTTTGAAATACCTTACAAAATATTTATTTTAAATGACATATAACTTATTCTGAGATTTTAAAAAGAATATGAATAAACTAGATATGGTACAGGAAAGAGTTTTCTGGAAAGTAAAATTTTCCGTATCTTTCTGGAAACTGTGGCTTCCTGTTTTCCTAAAGAAACATTTAGAAAGTTCTCACTCCAAGTACATCTCAGTTTGATGAGTTTTCCAGAAACAGGATCGAAGAGTTCAGTGAAATTTAATCAGGAACATTCGCTTTTGCGCAGTTTCCTTTCACATGCCACGGGGACTGCAACGTGCCAGGCGACGCGTAAACCGCAGGTGGGAAACGGGTCATGGTCGTTCTCCACGCTGCACTCGGGGGCGTTTACCGGCTCCTGAGAGGTGCTGCTGTTTTTCATCGCTGACGCTTACAGAGTGGCGGTGTTTCAGACTCTAGTCTCGGTTGCTTACTGAGCGAGCATCAAGCGAAGACCTCACCTTAGTGAAATAAGAGGGTTCACGCTGGGGACCTCGTGCCTCCAATCACCATCAGCGACGGGACGAAGCGGAACCGGCGATAGCTCGCGATGACAAGGCCGTCACTTCGGGCCGACCGCTGGCGAAGGCGTGAAGCCCAAGGAGGGTCGTGAGGAAACAGGAAATGAGCCCCCCCAACGGGCATCTGCGGGAGACGCGGGTCAAGTTCAGGTGCGCCGACGGCAGCAAAGTCGCAGACAGGTGGGGGTGGCGGCACCGGGGACGCAGAGCGGCATCACGCGACCGTCCGGAGCGCGTGAGCAGGGCGCCTGCTGAGATGCGGCCGGCAGCGGACCGGAGGGCAGTGACCTGCCAGCGCTCAGCTCCGGTGTCCGCCCGCACTGCGCCTACGACGTCCTCCGAGGAAAATGCGGGCTCCGAGGCAGACGCTGCCGCGCTCCTGCAAAGCTCCCGGGACAAAAGGAGGCTCTTTGCAGCTTACTTGCAATTTCTCTACAAGTCGGTGGCTATTTCAAAATAACGTGTAATATTTCATCTCGTTACATAAATTTACAAATTATTGTTTCAATTTTATATGTAACTTTTATAATTACAATGTAGATGTAAATGATAAATTTATAAGTTGTAAATGGTCAACTTATATAAATTATAAGTATGTACAGAGAGAAAGACAGAGAGGGAGGAGCGAGGAGAGAGTTGGTACCCACTGGATCCCAAAAGCCACACTACTGAAGAAGAAACATGTTGACGTTATACCCCCCATAAAGTGTAAAAGCTACTGTGAACTGTGTTTACTCCCATAAGAACAGCTTACTAACCGTGACAAGGCAGCTACTTCATAAGAGCCCACAGGCGAAAACCACCAAATGCTCATCAGCCGATGAACGGAACAACGAAACAGGATATATGCACACCATCGACATTCGTCAGCAAAAAAAACGAAAATGCACTTCCGGCACATTATGACAGGGATGAACCGTGAAAGTACCATGCCAAGTGAAAGAAGCAGACACAGAAGGCCACATGGGTGACGCCATCCACATGAAACGTCCCGAACGAGATAATCGGCAGTAACGGGAAGCCGACCGGTGTTTGTCTCGGGCAGGGAGGGGGCTGGGGAGCTGGGGGACATAGCTGAAGGACATGCGATTTCTTTTTGAGGTGGCGAAATATTAGTCTAAAACTGACCGTGCTGATGGGAGAACATATTGTTCCTAAGATGATGGAAATGACGTCCTGTGCTGTGTCACTTCATGCGCTCATTACTCAGCGGCTCCCTGCCACTGAAGGCTGAGCTCCAACACGGGGAGAACAGACGGCCACCTGGACGTCAGACAGCGCTTCCTGGCAGCGAGCCGAGGACAAGGGGCCTGCGTGCACGGACTACGCCGCCTCCGACACCCGCGTCAGGGATCAGACGGCACACTCGGAAGGGGACCGCTCAGATCGTCCATGAAACGCTGGCGCCTTTAGGCTGCAGGGTCACACCCGTGCATGCGACTGTCAAACACCCGGGCTCCCGTTTCTGCCGGTGCCACAGGCGTGCTGGGCTGCAGTGTGCTGGCATGTCGCGGTCACATTCTACCTGCAAGGGCTGCGTCCGTCTTTCCCTCCCTGTTCTCTGTCTCTCTTCCTCAATTCTTCAGATACCAGAAGGACATGTCTTTGTGTTATTTCGTTCTTTTTGAATATTCTGAATTTTTTTCATTTCTGCGTCAGTGAAAGCATCCCGGGGTTCCAGGAGGTTCTGGGGAAGGGGCGAGGCCCACTTGCCTCCTGGACCGTCGAGGAGTGGGAGGTGGTGCTTTGCGCAGACATTGCTCAGAACATGGCCCGGGGATGTCGGCTCTTTACTCTTATAACCCAGAGGACACTGAGCAAGTTTACAAACCGAAAGTTTATTACAACAGAGCCACTACTGCTGGAGTTTCAAAGGTATTTCGCTAGAAGTCTCGGTGTGAACACGCGAGGCTCACTCCTAACTCAGACCCCGACGGCAGGCACGGTCGTCACTGGCTTAAACGGCGCCTGGATCGTTATACTGAACCCACGTGAACCTTCCAGAATGTACTGCGTACGCAGAAAAATAGGTAAATGTTTGAATATTCACTTACCAGCTGCAGAATTATTACAGAATGCAGGGTTTGTTATCCTCGGAATATTTTTCTGTTTTATTTGTAAATCTGGATTCTTAAACCCCTTTCAATTTGGAAAAAGTGAACTTCCCTAACCGTCAGATGAAAGATTCCAATAATCAGAAGGCCAAGCCAAGAACAATTATAAGCCAGCAAACGGGAAGACTTAGAAAAGGATAAATTCTGAGAAATAGACAATCTATCCAGACTGAACAGGGTAGAAACAGAAACGCCACTCAGCCTCAAAAAAGAAGGCAATCCCGCCGTGTGCGACAGTGTGGGCAGGCCTAGAAGTACGGCGGACAGGGAGGCGAGAGCCCTCGGCTCTGCTTGTGCGTGCAGTCTTAGAGAGCGGCTGCCGCAGGGTGACGACGGTGACCGCGCTCCGTGGCGACCCGGTGAATGACAGGTGCTGGAGGCCGCACTGGGCAGTGCACGAGGCCCCCATGCAGTCGCACGCAGTCCCAGAACATGTCCCCGCTTCGGAGGGCAGCGCAGCCGCATGGCACTTGGCCCCAGCAGCAGACACAGGACGGCCTGCCCCCTCCCTTGGGGTGGGCGTCTGGGCTGCCCGTAGCACCCCCACAGCCTGCTCTCCCACGGCCGGACCCCAGGGCCCCGGCGTGGGGTGAAGCTCCTCCGCCCGTGACCCGTGAGATGCTGCAGAGAGCCCTCTGCCAAGGCGCTGCCTGTCCCGCTGGCCCGACCAGCGTCACCCGCGGTGTGACAGGCCCAGGGCCGGAGGCCAGTCACAGACGAGCTCCAGGTGCCTGGACCTGGAGGCTAAGGGTTCATCCGTGTTCAGCTCACCGCACGGCTTGCTGCTGTGACAGTAACCGTGAGGACGAGCACACTGATGACCACAGAACCCCAGACAGAGAGTTGAGGTGTGATTTCACTACTTGGATGCCTTTTTTAAAAAATGCACTGAAAATAAGAATCTGATATTCAACAGCCAAAGCTCAAACTATAAATTTAAGAAAAGGAAGGACCAAGATCAGTTGCTAGTAAATATTA
>NW_011893873.1:0-710 GCF_000151845.1 Pteropus vampyrus | reverse complement strand
ACGCCACAGGATTTACGTATCTTTTGTACGAAACTAAAGAAACGCCATGGCATTTAATTATCATTACATCAACTGCCATTATAAAAGTCGATACGTCACTTAATGTGAAACAAAGAGTTTTTCTGAAGTTCTCTTCTTTGGGAATGATAAACATTTTTTTAAACAGAAAAGACGAAAAAGATGACACACTGCCTCCCTAAGTTTCATAGTTTCCATTTCCTATTTTTTTTTCTCTCATGGTTTGAAAGAGTCAAAACACCTTTGAGAAACGCTGAGGTGCTTTCCCTGAGAAAATGCATTGACAGACGTGCACAGACAATGATGAGTGTGTGCAGACAGCAATGACAGACATGCACACGTAACAATGACAGGCGTGTGCAAACAGCAATGACGGGCGCACACAGCAATGACCGGCACCCACACGGCAATGACGGACGTGCGCACAGCAATGAAGGGCGCATGCACACAGCAATGACAGTCGCGGGAACGCAGCAATGGCAGGCATGCGCACACAACAAAGACAGCCGTGGGAAGGCAGCAATAGCGGGCATGCGCACACTGCAACTACAGTGGTGCACACACAGCAATACCAGACGCGTGCACGCAGCAATGACGGAAACGCGCATGCACCAATGACGAGCGCACACAGCAATGACTCGCGTGAGCACACAATGACAGTGGTGCGCAAGCAGCAATACTGGATGCTCACA
>NW_011893872.1:6235-6887 GCF_000151845.1 Pteropus vampyrus | reverse complement strand
GCAGCCGGAGCTTCCTGTAGGAGGAGAGGGAGGAGAGAAGGTGCAGCGAGTTCTCTGAACAGCCTTGTTTGGGAGTGCTGTGAGCTCCACGCTGCTGGAGGCAGGGCCCAGTCATCAGGGCAGAGACAGAGAAATGGGGACGGCGGAAAAGCAGGGACTGCAGAGAAACAACAGCTGATTTTTACCAGCTGCGGTTGCAAAACTGAGGCTGAGCCACAGCCCCATCCCCCAACCCAGGAATCTGAGCAAACACTACCAAAACTGACACTAATACTGACAGGAACTGAGACTGAGGGTAGCGAGCATGATTAAACATCTAGAAGGGGAAAAAAAAAAGACATTATTAAGACTTCATAGAAAGCAGAGATCAAAGAGGCTTAGACACCACCTACTGGAAACCAAAGAAAAACACTTCCTTTGCAACAGGCTAGGGACCATAATACAATAAATCTTCTTTCTGGAAAAAAAAAATCAGAATACACCTCCTTTAATGCCCAGGTGGAGAAATAGTCCAGCAAACACCATGAACAACCAAGGTGACAAGACATCTCAGTAATAAAGAGGAAAATCTCCAGAAAATAATCTTACAGACATAGAAATATGTAACTTAAATGACAGAGAATTCAGGATGGTACTTATGAAAAATCTCAAT
>NW_011893872.1:3344-4965 GCF_000151845.1 Pteropus vampyrus | reverse complement strand
CACCCTAAATGTAAAGGGACTTAACTCACAAATAAAAAGGCATAGAGTTGCAGATTGGATCAAAAAACAAAACCCAACCACATGCTGCCTCCAGCAGACAAATATAGTTCCAAAGACAAATATAGACTCAAAGCGAAAGGGTGTAAAATGATATTTCAAGCAAATGGCATTCAGAGAAAGGCAGGAGTAGCTGCACTAATATCGGACAAAATAGAGTTCAAAATAAAAATGTAAAGAAAGATACTGAGAGACACTTCATAATGATAAAGGGAATCATGCACCAAGAACACATAACACTTATTAATATCTATGCTTCCAATCAGGGAGCTCAGAAATATGTAAAGCAATTACTAACAGAACTAAAGTGAGAAACAAACCAAAACACTATCATAGTAGGGGACCTAAATACCCCGCTGTCAGATACGGACAGATCATCCAAGCAGAAAATCAATAAGGAAATAACATCCTAAAATGACACATTAGACCAACTATACATAATTGACATATACAGAGCCTTTCATCACAAAACAGCTGCTTATACATTTTTCTCTAGTGCACATGGAACATTCTCAAGATTCGACCACATACTGGGACACAGAGATAGCCTAAACAAATATAAGAGGGTTGAAATTATGCCAACCATATTCTCTGATCATAATGCTTTGAAACTAGATATCAACTGTAAAAAGAAAGCAGAAAGAACCACAAATACATGGAGATTAAACAACATACTACTGAAGAGAAGAAATAAAAAGAGAGATCAAGAAATACATAGAAACGAATGATAATGATAATCCAACATATCAAACCTTTTGGGACACGGCAAAAGCAGTCATAAGAGGAAAGTTTATATCATTACAGGCCTACCTCCAAAAACAAGAACGAGTTTCTGGATACAAAATCAATGTTCAAAAATCCATAGTGTTCCTATACTCTAATAACGAAGTGTCAGAAAAAATGGGAAAAAATTATTCCTTTTGCAATTGCTATGAACATTGGTGTGCAATGTCTTCTCAGATATGAGTTTTCAAGTCTTTGGGATATAATCGACAGGACAAGTAATAAATACTGGAGAGGACATGAACAGACACTTCTCCCTAGGGGACATACAAATGGCCAACAAATCTTCGAAGAGATGCTCAACATTGCTAGCTATTAGGGAAATGCAAATGAAAACCACAATGAGATATCATCTCACACCTGTTAGAATAGCTATAATCAACAGGATAAGTAATAACAAATGTTGGAGAGGATGTGGAGAAAAAGGAACCCTCATACACTGCTGGCGGGACTGCAAATTGGTACAGCAACTATGGAAAACAGTATGGAAGTTCCTCAAAAAGCTAAGAACTGATCTACCATATGATCCAGCAATCCCTCTACTGGGTATTTACCCCAAAGACTTGAAAACCCATATCTGAAAATATATTTGCACACCGACGTTCACAGCAGCATTATTCACAGTGGCCAGGACATGGAAGCAACCGAAGTGTCCTATGATAGATGTTTGGCTAAAGAAGGTGTGGTACATATATATATACAATGGAATATTACTCAGCCATAAGAAGAGATGAAATACTGCCATTTGCAACAACATGGATGGACCTTGAAATAATCATAC
>NW_011893872.1:0-2363 GCF_000151845.1 Pteropus vampyrus | reverse complement strand
ATATATACAATGGAATATTACTCAGCCATAAGAAGAGATGAAATACTGCCATTTGCAACAACATGGATGGACCTTGAAATAATCATACTAAACGAAATAAGCCAGATAGAAAAGGTTGAAAATTACATGATATCACTTATATGTGGGATATAAACCTGAAAGCAACAAATGAACAGAACAAACAGATTCATGGACATGGACAATGGATTAGTGGTTACCAGAGGGTAGGGGCAGGGGAGGGGGAAGATAGACGGGGAAAAAATATAAATCATTTTTTCAATTAAAAAATAAATAAATACATACATAAATACATAAATAAATACATACATAAATAAATACAAAGCAAAAGAAGTTGCCAAAGCAAACAAACAAAAAAGGTAGCAATGAATTCTATCTATGATCCTGAATGGCTTCCGTGACAGTTGACTCTCCGAATGTGTTCTGTAAAACTGAACACATAGTCATCCTAACTATTCATGGTGATAAAATCATGGGGAGAGAGGGATCTCCTGGGGTCAACCAGTCCATCCCCCAGGGACCTCTAAGCAGGCTGCACAACTATTCCAGGTCAGAGAATGGAAGTCTCTACAGAAAGGATTCTATATCATCAGAAGAGGACTCTTGCCATGTTTATCTGTTAGGAAAGACAGGGTCACCAATAGCCTAAATCCCTGCTTTTCCATTTCAAGCCATTTCTCCCGGGTCTAAACTCTGTGACTGGGGAACGGCTGGCCATCAGCCTCTCACGATGACCCTTCATAAACATTTATGGAACAGAGGTAAGGTGTGCCCAAATGACCTGGGCCATCTTGGTTTCTGGACAATCTCATTGACAGGAATTTGATTTGTAGCTTCCTGTGCAGAGTTGGAGCTCAGCGTAAAAGTTTTCCCCTCTATACTTGCATCTGCAAAATGTACACCACCCATAAAATAAGGTCACATGTCAGGGAGCCTCCAAGCCTGCTATGGTTCTGGTGGACAGGACTGAATAAGCCATAGTCATACACCACCATCTAGCCTCACTGATAAGCCCACACCCTCTTTTCTGGTAGTCGTTCAGCAAGAGACTAACAGGGTTGGTTTTACGACCAGCTCATAAGTGTGACCTACAGCATGACAGAGTAGAAGAGGCATAGACTTGAGGTCAGACAACCTAGATTCTTATTCTTATTCAATGATACAAATCGGGTGCCCCTGGTGAGTTACATGACCTCTCTAAAAGCCTCAGATTCTTCATATGTAAATGGGATGATGACCTCTGACCATGCTGCCTCAGTGGTTTGATAAGAAATAATAATGGATATAATGGAGAAATAATAACGGAGAAAGTGCTGGTCAAATATAAACCCGTGTCACAACTATCGATGATACTGTTTTGGAGGTTGAGACAGCAGGCTTCAAAGTGGGTTGCCTGGAGGGGGGAGCACAAGAAGAATCAAATATTAGTCACATTTATTATTATTTCCTGGGTGGAAATTTCTTTGGAGCTATGTTTTAAAATGTATGTATTAAATAGCTTTCATAAGTGATTGAGCATTCACTACATGCTGATCACTTGACAAAAGTTAGATCTCTCGAACTCCATGAGGTAGGTACTCTATTATTAGCGAGAAAATGGAGGTGCCTCAGAGAGATTGAGTCAATAGGCCAAGGTTAAAATAAACAGCTACTAGGTGCAAAAGTTGGAACCCAGGCCTGTCTGTCTCAAAAATCCTATTCTCTTTTCCTCTACTTATACAGAAAGAGACCTATAATTTTTAACAAATCATATTTTGCATAAGTTTTATATTGTCCATGCTATATGAAAAATAATGAATAGCTAACACAACATTTTGAAGGGTGTGCCTAAAATAATTTTCTGATAGTGCCATATAAAACAAACAAACAAACAAACAAAACCTGGAACCACCTATTTTAAGGTCTAAAGAAGGGGAAATATGAAGCTTACTGCCCCCATAGCAGGGCTGGGGCTGGAGTGAGGCAAGTGTGGCACTCGCACTCCATGCCGTGCAAGCCTGGCCCTGTCTCCACAGCACTGAGGGGAGTTAGCGAGGCTCGTGAAAAACAGAGGAAGCGAAAGACAAGACAGAAAGGAAAAACCTCCATGATTTACTGCTCCTAAACCCTTCAATGCCTGTGGCCCCAAAGCCCCAGCTGAGAACTGTCCACCTCCAAAGGGCCCCAGAGGATGGCAAGATGAAGATCTTGGAGGGTGGATGGTGGGTAGGGGGCTAGGATGACAAAATGAAGATTCCCTGCCGAACTAGTTGGAGAGGACACAAGGCAAGTGGAATTCCAGTCTTGGGTCTCTGCCCATGAGCCTCAGACTGCTCACCTATAAAATGGAAATAAGAAAAATCCTT
>NW_011893871.1:10163-11697 GCF_000151845.1 Pteropus vampyrus | reverse complement strand
AAAACAAGGTTGAGAGGAAGGTAAAGGATTAATGTGTAAATGCTATATATTTTGTCAAAGCTGAAATACTGCAATTAAAAATGAAATGAAAAAGGAGTGTGAAACAGGGAAGCAAATAACCTCATTGTGCAAACTCAATAATTAGAAGTTAAAAGGTATCACAAAAAACTGACAGTCATTGATATAATTTTCCAATAGGAAAACATGGGACTAAGGGCATCTTAAAAAAGTATTGATACAAAGATAGAAAAGTAATATAAGCCTTCTTAAGTGGTAATAGAAAAATGAAAAAAATTCAAAGAAAAAAATTAAAGAATATATATCAAATAGCTGAAGAAATATAGCAAACAGAATATACATAATTATAAAGTATTATGATAGAGTTGGGGTCAAATACATCAATCACATTGATAAATTAAAAAGGGTTTGACTCAATAGGAGAAAAACATTTTAAATTTGTCTCACAAAATAAGACCTAACTATGTGCTGTATATAAGCAACAGACTTAAAGAAAAGTGATTTGAAATGCATTAAAAAACACATGGGTGAACAAAGGTATATATATTAGGCAATTAGAATTATAAATAAAGTAAGTAAAAGCAAAACATCCTTATTACAGACGAAGTAGAATTTAAATTAAAAAAAAAAAAAACATTAAATGGGACGGAAAGACTAAATGCCACAATTCACATTTTATAGATATCTATGCACTTAATAAAATAGTAATCATATTTTAGAAGCAAAATCTGTAAGAAATGCAAGGGTATACTCTAATAAGGACTTTAAAACATCACTCTCAGTACAAAAAAAATATCAACTGGACAAAAATAGTGAATAAGAATACGAAAGACCTAAAAAAATTTTTCCATAAAGTAGACCTTATACCCTGTTATATGTTGAATTATGTCAGCCAAAAATGTACATTGTAATTCTAACCTCTATACCTCAGAATATGTTAGTAAAGAAGAGATAAACTTTCTAAATTTGCAGATGATATGATAATATACCTAGAAATCAATGACAAATTAACTTAAAAATAAAATAATTCAGTAAGATAACAGGATATAAAATTAATATTTTGAAGTCAATGATCCTTTGTACACACAAACAATAACCAGTTAGAAAACATGATGGAAGAGAAAGACTTCATTTATATCAGAAAAAAAAAATAGAAGAAGATAAAAAAGTTAAGAAGAAACAAGAAATTTGCAAAAATCTCTATAAGAAAAACTCTACCAGAAACTTCTGAAAGATGCAAAGTGAACTTGAACAAATGGAAAGAAATTCCCCGGTTTGACAATTTTTTACAAATGTCAGTGAGCCCTAAACAAATTTATGAATTTAGCAAAATCTCGATTAAAATAATATGTATTTTATTTGAAACTAGAGTAGTTTACCCTAAAGTTAATATAGAAAATTGGACATAATAAAATAGTCAAGAAAATAAGGAAAAATAAAACTTTAGGGGGCAGAGGGGAGAACTAGCCATACCAGATATTAAAATATACTAAAGCCTCTATAATTAAGAGAGTGC
>NW_011893871.1:4925-7851 GCF_000151845.1 Pteropus vampyrus | reverse complement strand
GGGCAGATTTCTTCTAGGGGGCTCAAGGGAGAATTCGTTTCCTTGCCTTTTTCAGTTTCTAAAGGCTGCCTGCATTCTTTGGTTCATGGCCCTTTCTTCATATCACTCATACCTCTGGCTTTTGTCATCACATCTCCTGCTACTGACTCTGACCCTCTTGCCTTTCTATTATAAGGACTCCAGTATATTGGGCCCTCCCAGATAATCTAGGATAGTCTCTCTATCTAAAGATCCTTATGTAATTACATTGGCAAATCCCTTTTATTATGTAAAGGAACATATTAAAAAATTCTGGGGAGTAGGGTATGGACATATTTACAGGGACATTATTCAGCCCACCACAATACCAAAATATAAAATTTTATAGTGAAGTAACACACCAAATTACAAATTTTCGAAGCAAATAACAGCTATTTTTATGACTCTTGAAACCCCTTAACCACTTGAAAGGCATAAAATTGTGAAGAGTGTATTATAAAAGGAGGATTTCTTTGATGAAAGATGGACTATGAGTCCTCCTCAATAGGCAAAGAGAGGAAGTACCTATTCCCTCACTTAATATTTTATAGGGAACCATTTGTGGAACTGATAAATGTCCGCTGGAGTTTGACCACTGTTAGACAATGTCTGAAGAATCTCAGAGATGAGGGCTGTGGCTGCTGGCCTGAGCAGAAAGGCTAAGGGAAAGTAAAGGTGTGCATTTAAAAATAACCCTGCACCCACCAAAGCATGACGCTGAGTGTTTCTCATGGGCTAAAATTAAGCCATATATGAGAGAGAGAGTGAGGTCTGGGGCCATTTAAGAATTCCACCGCTGATGAAAGAAAGTTTGAAATGAAGAGGATAGGTAAGAGAGATCGATATTGGATATGAATAAGGAGTTACAAAGAAAGATTAAAGGTACATCACAGAGTTAAAAGCATGTTTGATTTGGGTGTGGAATGAAGGGAATGTTCATATTTTAAAAACAAAAACAAAACCCTTAAATATACTCATTTCCAAATATCTGAGGAATAATGAAATGCTCATTTCATATACTTATCAACTTTGTTCTTTTATTTAAGATAACAAGATTCTTTTAAATTTAGCTTGGTTACAAAAATTAACGAGTTTATAGTAATGCTGGCTTTAAAATAAGAGTAAAGAAAATAAAGTTCCCTAAATATTTGAATTGAAAAAAAAAAAAAGAATTCTACCATTGAGTACCATCTACAGAGGTGATAAGATCCTAACAGAGAGAGGTCTGGGAAGAGGAGTTCTCCAACAGACTAAGACTGGAGATAGACCTGGAGGAAGATGTACACTTCTAATGACAGGATTACAGTCAGAGGAGACAAAGAAACACCTAAGAGAAATCATTGCTTTAAACTCCACTCTTCCTGCCCTGGAAGGGAAAGGAATCCTTTTTTTAGAAGTTAGTCTAGACTTACATCTCTACATTTTTATTCCATATTTATAAAATAAATAAATTGTTAGAACCAATGAACATATAAAAACATGCTCAATATCATTAGTCAACAGAAAGATGCAAAATAAAACTATAATGAGATACTATTACATAATCCATGGGAGTAGCTAAAATTAAAACAACTGATAATATCAGGTGTTGGAGAGAATGCAGAACTGAGATATCTTATGTCTGGAGACTCCCTGAAAGTTCGCGACTGAGACTTAGGCTGTCCTTGCACAATACAATATTATTTGAAGATTTCCAAAAAATAGGTTCTACTAAAATGCGAAGAAAATATTTGGTAAATTAGGTATTTAGAACTATCTTCTAAAGCTAATATTCTGTATACACTATAATGCAATCATTCTAATCTTTCGGGACTTACTCTAGAAAGCCTAGTCGAGAGCCTCCTTAACAAACCCTAAAACCAAGACCTGACAAATCCATAGACAGGACAGAGTTTGGTAGATAAATCTTTACAAGTTTAAAAAAATGCTTAAGAAAAAGTTTAGGAATTTCACAAATCCGCCTTAAAAAAGTGTAAAACCAAGCCTACACGAATTCAAGTTAATCAATCCATAACTGAATTGTATACTTGAACAAAAATTAATCTACTTCACAGGAATATAACACAATCTACAGTCTCTGCAAGGTATCATTAACAATATCCATTAGAGAATAAAAATCTATTAGACATGGAAATAAATAAGAAAGATATGGCCTATAGTCAAGGAAAAATAGATACTCATGAAACAGACCCAAGTCAGCCCAGATGTTAAATTTAGTGGACAGAAACTTTGAAGAAGCTATTACAAATATTTTCAAAGAACTAACAGAACATATGTTCAAGAAAGTAAAGGAAAATATAGTCTTCTTAAATGGTTAGGAAATATATTCGGAGAACTGAAAACTATAGAGAATAAAACAAATGGAAATTCTAGATCTGAAAAAAAAATACTAAAATGGAAAGAAACGGGTGTGCTTAACAGCAAACTGGAGATCACAGAAGAAAGAATCAAAGCAAATATATAAATAGGAATTATCCAAACTTAAAAATGAAGAAAAAGGAGTTCAGGTAAAGTGAATAGTATATCAGTGACCTATGGGACAATATCATATAGCTGAAAGTATATATAATAGGAGTTTTTTCCAATATTCAAAAACTCAGAAAACCTCAAACAAGATAAACACACACACACACACACACACACACACACACACACACACACGCACATACCTCTAAGCTCAACATAGTAAAATTGCTGAATAAAATTTCAAGGGAGAGCTGAAAGCATAAAGAGAAAAGCACCTTTACATGTTTACACGCAGAGAAATAATAACATGAATTAACATTGATGTCTTAGAAAAATTAAAGACCAGAGAATGATAGAATGTTAGCTTTAAAGTGCTGAAATCAAGAAATATATATCTAGTAAAAATATCCTTCAAAAATGAGGTTAAAATTGTTAGACAAAC
>NW_011893871.1:0-2170 GCF_000151845.1 Pteropus vampyrus | reverse complement strand
ATTTTATCAAAATGCAAAATAAAGAAATCCTTTCTTAATCTGATAAAATATGATTTTTTAAAAACCTACTGAAAAAACTTAGTGGTAAAACTTTAGAAACCTTTAAAGTTTGGAACACATTTTGGATTCCTGCTATCACTGCTTCTAATGAACATTTTATTGAAGTTTCTAACCAACACAAAAAGAGAAGAAAAAAAGACAAAAAGTGTAAGAATTGGAAAGAAAAGGGAAAAACTCTGTTGTGAGAATATTATTTTGTACATTAAAAAATCCAAGAGAATCTATAAAGTTTTAGAAATAATGAAATTGTTAAATAGAAGATCAACATAAAAATGTAATATTTCTACATGTGGACAATAACCAATTAAAAAATACAATTTAAAAATATAATTCCCAACAACAACAACACCTTTAGAGCATCATGGATAAAAAAATACATTTACCAATGAGACTGAAAAATACCTAAATCAAAGAGGAGATATAATGTGTTTATTTGTGAGAAGTTTCAATATTCTCAAATTTTTATTTTCTCTAAAATTATGTATAAATGACATGCAATTTCAATCAATTTCAAGCTAATTTTGAAAATAGAATGAGGGGGAACTTGCCTATCGAGTAATATCTTATTAAAGTCATAATTGTTAAGACACTGTAGTACAATAGGTACAAGTAGCCCAGCACTACAGCCACAAATAAATGTAGGAAATGTAGGTGTGTGATGGGTGTGCCAATACAGAAAAAAATCTCACTGTTAATAAAGGTTGAGGTAACTGGTTAGTCATGTAGAAACAAATAAAATTAGGTCCTTATCTCACTCTTTATATATATTTTTTCTAATGATTAAAGAATGAAAATCAAAACTTTAAAGCATTTTGGTAAAAGCATAGAAAAATATCTTGATAGGATTATAGAAGGATAATCTAAGACACAGAAAAGTACAGATTATAAAGAAGAAGATTGATGCATTTGACTGCATTAAAATCTTTTGTTTAACCTAAGTCACCATTAAAAAAAAGAAAAGTGAAAAGATAAGCCACAAACAGGAAGAAGATACTTGCAACATATATAACTGACAAAATTTTAGAATTCAGACTATACACAGGACTCCTACACATCAATAAGAAAAAGCTACTCAACCTTACTGTGGTAACAATAGGCCATTTAAAGAGGAAAAAACTAGGTATCCAATACCTGTAAAAAAGTTATGCATCCTTATGAATAATCAGGAGGATGCAAATTTTAAAACTGAGATATTTTACAATCATCAGCTCTAGAAGTTTGACAAAATGAAGTGTTGGCGAGAAGAAATAAATAACTCATGTACACTGCTAGTGGGAGCCAAATTAGTTTAATGACTTTGAAAAGTATTTTGATAATCCTACTAAGTATACTCACCAGATAAACTCTTCCATATACACACGTGGAGACATGTTCAAAAATAATCATTGAAGCATTATTTGTTAATAACAATAAACTAAAGATGTCCCAAAAGTCCATCAGTAAGTAAATAAGAATAAACTTGGTATATCCTTGTAATGGCATGTTATACAGCAGATGAAATGAATCAACTACAGACAAATGTGTCAATATGGATAAACTGTAAAAGTGGGTGCTTAGTTCAAAGACAAGTTATGGAATTTTCTATACAGTAGGATGCCATTAACATAAAATTTTAAAACATATAAAACAATAGTATGGATTTTATGGATCCAAATATATGTATTAAAATTTCAAAAATATACATGAGACAGTTATGTAAAACTTCCTGACCATGTAATCTCTAGGTTGGGAAGAAGACTAGGATTTGGGTGAGATACCAAAGGCGTTTCAATTGTGTCTGAAATGTTTTTGTTCCTTAAGAAATATTTAAAGCAAAAACAACAAAATGTTAAGATTTGTTAAATCTTAACAGTAGGTACATAGAATTATCTTTCTTTACTGAATGTTTGAAATTTTTATAATAATAAAAATATGAAAAGCAAAAAAAATTGCAAAGTTTTATACTTTGATCCACTTTTGTTTAAAATTTTTAAAAATTGTGTGTGTATTAGTTTGCTAAGGCTGCCCTAATAAATGCTACAGACTGAGTAGCTGAAACAACAGAAATTTATTTTCACACAGGTCTGGAAGCTAGAGATCCAAGCTCAAGATGTTAGCAGAGTTTTTTTTT
>NW_011893870.1:9517-10249 GCF_000151845.1 Pteropus vampyrus | reverse complement strand
GTGTGTGTGTGTGGACTGCGGGCTCCCCATTAGCTGCACCTCCGGGGCAAAGGTCACGCTTGAAAGCAAACAGCCACAGCCACGTGACCAAGGAAGGAGTGGGCCATGGATGAGACCAGAGCTGCTCTCGTCACCAATGTGGCTCTATTTCAGCTATCACCCAATCTGAATGTCATTCTGCCCTCAGAGCATGGGAAGAACCCTCCCAGATAGAAGACAAGCAGGGCCCCCCCAAGGGGAAGCATTTGGGGGAGATTTTCCAGCACAATCCATAGGGGAGGAGGGTCAGAGATCAGCTTACAATCCCTCATTTTTTTATTTTTTACGCCTACAGCACCTGCTCTTCCTAGGTGGTCTCCCATTCAAGTACTAACCAGGCCCGACCCTGCTTAGCATCGAGATCAGACAGGATCCGGCTCATTCAGGGTGGCATGGCCGTCGATGGTTTAAGTATTTTTCGAAGTCACCACTTTGTGATCTCATAAGAACATGAAAAATGACAACTGCACAGCCAGCCTGACGCGGCAAGCACGCAAACAGGCCCCTGGTCACAAGGTCACACGCCAGGCAGCGTAGCTGCTTTTCCCTCACAAAGCCAGGTCTACTGAAATAAAACCTCTCACCTTCGGTCTTTTCTGTCACCCAGTCGTTGATGTGTTTCCTGCATTCCTCCGTGTCTTCAGCAAAGGACAGCTCCTCCAGCTCTGCCTGATAGAACTCCTGGCAGGACTC
>NW_011893870.1:2010-5782 GCF_000151845.1 Pteropus vampyrus | reverse complement strand
GACCCCGGGAACCACAACAATCAGCAGAACAACAAATAGAACTGTTCCATCCGTAACTTCATAGTTCTCCAGCCCAGACTGTGATTTAAACGTCCAGTCAGAGTGAGGATTCGGGTTGTTCCTGTGTCTCCCAACAAGCCCCATCCAAAGCCTCAATCCTCCAGGGCACCGGAAGGAACCACCACAGGTGTCCACCGCGGCCAGGGGACGGGACGCACTTCCAAGAGCGTCCGGAACCTCTAGACATCAGTGGCAAAATGATGCGTATATGGCAATTTTCTGGAACATATTCCCAAGACTGTCAGAGAATCTAAGACACGAAGCAGTTAAGGATGACCTCCCTAAAGCATTAGCCTCTACTTCATCTGTAGCTGAGGTCGCACGTAGCCTAATTCTGATCAATCAGATCCTATATTTTCTCCAAATAACTCCAGGAGACAGAAGTCCACATTTATGTTGCCTTCTTCTTCCACTTAGGCATAATCATACACCAGAAATAACCCACTGGACAAAACGCTCATTTACACAGCTGTATTTCAATTCAAAATACAATGTTAGCAAAAATTTTAAATTTAACGGTCGAAATTCTTATCTTTTTTTGGTGGGATGGAATTATAGTTTACTCTAATCAAATTTCGCTACAACAGATCAATGTTTTTCATCTAAAGAAAAGAACGTCATGGCTTGATTTCTCTAAGGGGAGATCCCCTGTTCTGCACAATGTACCTGTCTCCCCATGTCTGCCCTTTGTCCAGCACCTCGCTGTCCCCCCTCCCGCCTACCAGCCACACTGGCGTCATCCGCCGGTACGAAGGTGGGACAAGACTAGCTCTGAGGAAGCACAGAGAGAAACAGACTGTGGTTTTTCCGTGGCGATGGGCGCTCCTACCTGGGACATCTGGGTGGCCGTGTCTCCTTTGGCCCCCATGAAGACCATGGCCAGGGCAGAGGAGATGCTCAGGGGAGAGAAGAACACGTTCTGCGAGTGGTCCTCTTCACCCAACATTTTTAATAAGTTGATGGCAAAAATGCCATTTGCTTCCCTGAGACGGTCCATCAGGGAAAGTCTGTATCAAAAACACAACGCAGAAGCACATCAGCCAAACGCTCCGTCATGTCACCTAGTTACTGGCACCCGTCAGTGGACATGGAGTGTGATCGGCAGAATAACTGCACCCCCAGAGACATCCGAGCGTAATTTTCCGGGCCCGTGATTACATTATCTTACATGGCAACAGGGACTTTGCAGAGGGGATTGAGTTAGGGATCATGAGATGGGGAGATTCTCCTGGATGATCCAGTTGGGCTCAGTGTCATTACAGGGTCCTTATAAGAGGAAGGCAAGAGGGTCAAAGTCAGGGAAAGCAATGTGACGAGGGAAGCAAAGGTCAGAAAGATGCAGGGCTCCTGACCAAGGAACGCAGGCAGCCTGTGGAGGCTGCGAAAGGCACGGAAACGGGTTCTGTCCACGGCCTCCAGAAAAAATGTAGCTCAGTGGACCTATTTTGGACTTCTGACTTCCAGAACTGCCAGATAATATATTTTTGTTGTTTTCAGGCACTAAATTTGTGGTAAGGTGTTACAGCATCCATAACTAACGAATACACTGGTTTATTCACAGAGTCACCCAACCCAGGGCTCGTGACTGGTGCCACCCTTAGCAAGAGGACCCCTGCAGGGCCCGGAGACCCTCTGAGAGCTGCTAACACCTTCCCTTAGTGTAGCGATGGCCAACACACCTGGGTGCCAGGCACTGTTCTCAGCGCTTCACATATATCAACTCATTTAATCCTCACAACAATATATGAGGTCGATACAGGTATCACCCATGGTGGAGACCAGGAGACGGCGTGGGGTTTAGAGCTCGTCTCAGATCCCACAGGCAGTAAGTATCAAGGACGTCGAGACTGGAACCTGCAGTCTGATTCCAAAGTCTCCACGGTTACACAAAATCCCCGTTACTGCCACTTCCCCCTCGGAACGGTGTCTCTAGCATAATTTATGAACAAAGTTCTATAAATTATAAATAATTCTCTATGGAAAAAAAAACGACTTTTCTGTCACCGTGTCACATGAAAACAGCTGGATGGATTTCAAGAGATTTGGAGGGTTCGTTTGGGATGATCTGACCTGAAATATGGGTTACTGGGAAGACTCAAAATCCACTAAGAATCAGGGAGCCTCCAGAGAGAGATACCATTTTTCACGTTTTTCACGGGAGTTGCAGGAACTGGGCTGGGAAGGAAGCCCCTGGGCAGGGTTGTAAAATACGAAGCCCAAATCCCAAGTCCTCAGGTGGACACTGAATCAGAGACATGGATCTGGAGGCAGCTCGGCCAAGCCGGCCTTGACCTTACCCCAGCCTGACTAAATTTTAGAGCAAGCTTCATCCAGCCTCTCAGCCCAGAACCCCCTTTCCTTAGGGCATCTGCTTCAGACAGCTTGTCGCTGTAAATCCTTTCTCTGCTCCTTTGAGACGGAAATATTTTCAAAAGGCCTCTTTCCCATTTTAGGACACAGGACAGTCTTTCTCAAGTCCTTAGAGGAAGATAGCGCCCTACCTCCCAGGCTCTCTGGGAAGGTAGGGATGAAACTCCAGCTGTAAAAAATTATGACAGTTTATTAATTCTTATAATGTTAGTAAATCATTATAAGTCCTGCATTAATTATTTGACAGCCAAAGACATTTTGGAGAATAAAAAGACAAGTCATCGCCCACAATCCCCTGACGCTACAAGCTATTTTTCATCGTGTCATCCTGTTTCTCATGTTCATGTATATTTTTTACTCAAAAAATTTTAAAGCTACACAAGAAAACCATGCTTCAGTTTAGGAAAGCAGCAAATAAGCAAAACCAAAAGTAGTGGAATATCCACCTAGAGATACAGGTCTTCGTGCGTGTTCGCGTTTATGAACAGCTGGACCACCACGTGATGCTCTTCCCCCAGTTTCCCAGAGGACTGGAAGTGCCTCTTGGAGCAGTCACGCACCTACTTCAGTAGGCCACGGGGGTCCCCTGGGCCTCTGGGGGGGAGGGGGGTTTAGGAGGAGGGAGAGGAGCTGGGGACGGAGGACAACTATTTCAACCAGAGCCTCTCCACTACTGAATAGTTTTCCTGAGGCTTCCTCCTCAGATATTTTTTCAAGAGGAGATGTCTCTGATTTAGGAAGGAAAAAAAAAAAAGTGTGGGGTTAAAAAAAAAAAGTGTGAAGGCCACATTCTAAACAGAGAACAACAGCCCAAACCCATGCAAATTCTTTAGCTTAAAAAAAAAATTGTATTAAAACGTCAACCGACTAAGAGTAGTTTTTACAGCAGTTCTGGATACTTAATAGGTCATTTATGAGAGGACAAAATGTTAAAGTCCCTCAGTGTCCTCACACCATGAATGAAGCCTCTCCAGAGCCTTCGGCGGCATGCTGGAAGCCAAGGGCTGCAAGCGTTGGAGGGCCGACCTGTCTGCGGGGGGCGAGGGCCACGGAGGAGCACAGTCCCGGCCTGCCTCCTGGTCACTTCTGTCCCCTCAGGTCTTCACCTTACACTTGAGGACATTTCAGAAAATAAAGAGCTAGGAGGGAGCCAGAAGGAATATTCCAACATCGTGGCACTGGGTTTACCAGAAGGTGGCACCAGAGACCCAGAGACGGACAGGAGCTGGAGATGGCAGACGCACGCGCACCCGGATTCCATCCCCACTGAGCAGAGAGCTGTGGACTCAGAGCGAGGCGGGCATAAGCTTAGAATGGTGCCTGAGCGTGCGTGTGCGTGTGC
>NW_011893870.1:0-685 GCF_000151845.1 Pteropus vampyrus | reverse complement strand
CGAGCAATAAATGCCACAATCGCTGACTGGGCGCTTCCAGCCTGGAGGAGACACGCAGACACAAATGCATGGTTTCAAGCCAGCCATGTGTCCTGTAACAGGGTAACTGACACAGAGCTAAGGAAGGACGCAGAAAAGCAGAACAAACTCCCTGAGGAAGCCCCAGAGGAGGTGAGCAGCGGGTTGGTTGTGCAAGGTCGGGCAGGAGTTTCTGTAAGGTGGTGCATGGGCGAGGTGAATTTTAAGGCTTTGGCTGTGGGACTGGCAGGAGCAAAGAATGTAGCAGAGGCAGCATGCTTTGGTGGGGTCCAGGGGGCGGGTCTGTGTGGTGTCCTGTGGGAGAGAGGACGGGTCCCTGAGGCCAGCTTTAGAAGTCTGAACTTGATCTGTGCTCTAAAAGCCATGCAAGGTTTCTAAACAAATGTTTTATAAAATACATGGAGTTTTCAAAAAATCCTGTGGCTCACCATTTAGCATTGAAAAAGGCTGGGGAGCCTGCTGGTGGACCAGCACCAGGGGTGAATGACTGCCCAATACAGAGGAAGAGACTGCACTAGAGAGTGGAAGACGCGCTTGCCCGCTGGGTGTCCGGGTGTCTGATCCCACCAGGGGTTGGGAGCAGGAGTTGAGGGTGATGCTCAAGCTTGTTAAAAACAAGCCCAGAGGCCCAAAATGGAATCACTCC
>NW_011893869.1:3370-3702 GCF_000151845.1 Pteropus vampyrus | reverse complement strand
CTGGGGCCTGCTACTACTTTCCGAAACATCTCGTCAGAGGGACTGTCTCAGTGCTGCCTGTGGCCCACCCAGCACTACCTTCACCTTAAAAAGGGGGGAGATCCATCTAGTCTTTAGAATGAGTCTGTCAAAGGGGACACTTCTGGTTGTCAAGACAGCATTCTGGTAGGTGGGGCCTGTCCTTCACCCCTCTCTAGTTACATGGGAGCTTGGCCGTCCCATACTGGGAGGCCTCTTAGTGAAAGTCCCTTGAGCAGCCCGCCCCCTCCTCACCCAGCCCCAGGTGCTCTGACCAGGCTTCCAATCCTCCCATTTCTTTCTGGGGTCTCTGC
>NW_011893869.1:372-925 GCF_000151845.1 Pteropus vampyrus | reverse complement strand
CTTCCACACCAAGAGTACCTCTAATGTGTGGCAGGGGCTGAGGTACACTCAGGAGAGGGAACGCTCTGCTGCAAACCCTGCCGCCCTCCCCCTGGTTCCTCAGCCAGGTGGCCTTGCAGAGGTCAGTTCGAGACGGCTACCGGGCAGGCAGGAGCCATTCTGGTGCCTTCAGAGGGGCTATTAAAAATAGGAGCTCTAGGGGATTTGAAGAAAGAAAATTATATATACATATATATAAATAAAACAGGAAAACGAGAACTGCAATTGGTGTGGGTTTGCTTTCTTTTAGGATTATGGGGCCAAGAGAAGACAAGGCCCTCCCGAAAATCTTTCAGCACCCCTGAGAAGAAAGCAGGGACCGGGCGTGCTGTAAGTACAACGCAGAAGCAGCGGAGAGCTTTGGGGTGTGCACAAGTGCCTCTTCTTAAAAAAAAAAAAAGGCATGTGTATGTGGGGGTCTACTCCACCCCCAGGGAACCAGAAACCTGGAGAGGGGCCCAGAGGATCCAAACATCTACAAACAGGTGGGAGGGACAAGCAGGCTTCCGGGTGG
>NW_011893869.1:0-322 GCF_000151845.1 Pteropus vampyrus | reverse complement strand
AATAAAACAGGAAAACGAGAACTGCAATTGGTGTGGGTTTGCTTTCTTTTAGGATTATGGGGCCAAGAGAAGACAAGGCCCTCCTGAAAATCTTTCAGCACCCCTGAGAGGAAAGCAGGGACCGGGCGTGCTGTAAGTACAACGCAGAAGCAGCGGAGAGCTTTGGGGTGTGCACAAGTGCCTCTTCTTAAAAAAAAAAAAAAAAAAGGCATGTGTATGTGGGGGGACTACTCCACCCCCAGGGAACCAGAAACCTGGAGAGGGGCCCAGAGGATCCAAACATCTACAAACAGGTGGGAGGGACAAGCAGGCTTCCGGGTGG
>NW_011893868.1:5857-7797 GCF_000151845.1 Pteropus vampyrus | reverse complement strand
AGGCCCATTTTACAGGTGAAGAAAACTGAGGCTCACAGAAACTAGGGGCCTCTGCTGAGTCACACAGCTGGGAAGTACCAGAGTTGAGATTCATACCAGGCCTGCTAGACTCCAAGGCCTGTGTTCTCCTCTGTGACACATGGCTTGTCCCTGCCTGTGACGTCACCCTCCCTCCCCTGAGGCTTCAGCCCATCCTCAGCATCTCACCTGGACCCTGCACAGCCTCCCCTCCAGCCTCCAGCTCTGGTCTCTGCCTTTCCAATCTGCCCCACCCAATAACCAGGCCCACTGTGTGCCCCACGCTATTGGATCCCTCTGTAAGTATGACGTCATTTAATCCTCACGGTGCTATTACAAACCACATTTACAAATGAGGAAATCGAGACACCAAGGGGAACATGATTCGCCCAAGGTCACCAGCTGGAAAAAGGCAGAGCTGGCCCAGAAAACCAGGGCCTGCCTTTCTTGTTCCCAAGCTATTTTGCCACTGCCAGGTTAGTCCGCCTTAGGCACCACTCAGAATGTGCCTCTCCCCTGTTCAAAAACCTCCTGCGGCTCCCGTCGCCCCCCTTAGCCGGACACCCAAAGCCTTCTGGACTCTGACCTCAGTGAACCCTTCCGGCCCCACCTCCCACCGGCCTTGGCATCCGCTAGACTTCCTGCTAGCCCCACGCAAACTCTGCATGCATTTTCCCTTCATTCTACCCTCTCTACCAGGCAAACTCCTCATTCTTCACAGCCCAGTTCATTTGTCACCTCTTCTTAACTATTCCCTTAAAGCACCTTTCCCCATTTATAAGGTGATGGTTCAGCCTCCTCTCTGGAAGTGCTCCCTACCCATCCGCTCTAGCTGGTTTCACAGCAATGAACTTGGCAGTACCTACAACTACTGTGTGCCAGGCCCCTGGGGACATGGCCTTAGCTCTCATCATAGCCCACTTGAGGCAGATGAGGAAACAGGCCTGGATTGCTGGCGTGACTTGCCCAAGGTCACGTAGTCAGTGAGTAGTCCAAACGGTCTGACTCGGTATTGCCCGTCTCTGCCGCATGGTTCTGCCTCTGTCGTTCATCCAGCTTGCCTGTGGCACTGAGTCCCTCAAGGGGGCAGATGGACCGGCTTTCACCTCTAGATTGCTCAGCTGCAGACATTCAGAGAAGGACAGTCTCAGCCCTGCCCTGAGGCGCTCGGGGAAATCCCAGATGGCAGAGCCTGGGCCCTTTCCAAGAGCCTGTGAGGCTCAGAAGTCAGGCCAGAGCTGGCATCACTGCCCGCCATTCCTGACACGCTCCCCACTGGCTGAGGGATCAAAGGCACCAGCCCTTCTTGAAGTTGAACTAGACCACGTAGGACGGGGAAGGAGACTGTCAGAGGGAGTCGAGGTCTACGGGCTGAGCGCGCTGTGGCCTGGCCCAAAGCCTAATGTTTCCGCCATCGGTCATAAGCATTGAGGAACTCTGAGAGCAAGCTCTGGGCTTCTGGGACGATTTGAGGAAGGATAGAGACCCCAACGGGTCCGTACAGGATTTCTGGGCAATAAGGCAGGGACTTGAGTGCTAGCTCCAAGAGGGCAGGGGGTCTTCAGCGGCTCCCCGGTGCCTCTCACAGCAAGGCTCAAAGCCCCTCACCTGGCATCTGAGGCCATGCCTACTTCATCGCCCAGATCCTCACTTCTGTCAGAGTGACCTTTGTCACAGAACAACCCCACCGAAGACCTCGGAGAACATCTGATCCAATCACCCATTGCACAGATGGGAAACAGGGCAGCGAGCCAGCCAAGAGACACAGCGAGCCTGAAGCGAAGTGACCTTCAAACAGCAGACTCCCCACACAGGGCGGGGGGGTCCCTGGGCCACGGCTGGTTTTGAGACCCACTGAAACGCCACATTTCCCCAAATGTCCGGGCTCTCTCTCTTACTGCCTGCTCAGCATGGCCACATTC
>NW_011893868.1:2764-3842 GCF_000151845.1 Pteropus vampyrus | reverse complement strand
GCTCCAGGCCCTGGGCTTTATAGAAAAAATACATTCACTAAGTCATTCATTCATTCAACTTATCTTTGCAAGCAGTGACCACTGGAAAGCTTCTTGGCAGTATCTGCTAAGGCAAACCAGAGGCCCACACTGGGATCCAGCAGCACCACTCCTGGGTCCTGAGCCCAGAGAAATGCTGATATAAGTCTGCCAAAAGGTCCATATTACTCATAACAGCCCCAACCGGAGAACAACTCCAGTGCCCACCAACAGGAGCACAAGTCAAGCAGAAGATTTTGACCCCCTGGGGACATGTGGTCCCATCTGGAGACATTTTTGATTGTCACAGCTCGGGAAGGCAGGCACTGGCATCTAATGAGTAGAGAAAAGGGATACTGCTAAACATCCTATAGTGCACAGGACAGCCTCCCCACAAAGAGTCATCCAGCCCCAAACGTCAGCAGAGCCAAGACACCCTGTGGTCCATCCATTCCATGGAATACTTCACAGCGTTGGAAAAGAACAGACTACTGAAACACACAGCAGCATGGATGGCGCCCACGGGCATCGGGCTGGGTAGCAGAAACCAGACGCTGAATTGCAAAGAGTGTGTGAATCCAAGTGTATGTAGTATGTGTGTGTGTGTGTGTGTGTGTGTGTGTGGAGAGAGAGAGAGAGAGAGAGAGAGAGAGAGAGAGAGAGAGAGAGAGAGATCAGCAGTTAAGGCGGCCAGAGCAGAGGTAACTTTGGGGGGAGTATCCATGGGGGAGGGGAGTGAAGGAGCTTCCGGAGACTGGAGACCTTCTTCTTCGCCTGAGTTGGGTCACAGGAGTGATTATATGGAAAGATGCCTTGAGCTGGACATTAAGACTTGCGAGCTCTACAGCAAAAATGTTTTATCTCAATAAAAAGTGTAACAAAAAGTGATGAAGCACAGCTGCTCTAAGGAAAAATGAAAATCCAACAATTAAAAAAACACAAGCACCTACCGGGGAACCCACTGTCACGACCCCCTGCCTTACCCCCGGAACCTTCACCACAACCCTGCAAGGGCGGGGTGTCATCCCTGCATTCACAGAGAGCTAGTGAGAAACAGAGC
>NW_011893868.1:0-438 GCF_000151845.1 Pteropus vampyrus | reverse complement strand
TTTCACCGCCTAAATCTCTCCTCTCCATCACCCCTCTGCACCCCCACTGCCCCAGGCGGGCGACACACTCTCACTCCTGAGTCTCTCAACAGCCTCGTCCTCCAGCCTTGCCTCCTGCGGTGTGTCTTCCTCACGGCAGCCAGAGGGTTCTCCAAAACCAAAAGCTGTGGCTTCCCACGCCTCCCAGAGAGTTTCCTAACTCCTCGGTTTGGTATTCAAGGCCCTCTGTGTAGGTGTTCGTGGATAGACGGTTGGTTGGGAAGGTGGGTGGATGAATGTATGAATATGAGGTTTGGGTAGATGGACAGGGAGAGTGGGCAGATGAACGGAGAAGAGATGGAAAGATGGATGGATGGATGGATGATGGATGGATGGATGGATGATGGATGGATGGATGGATGGATGGATGGATGATGGATGGATGGATGGATGGATGGA
>NW_011893867.1:10371-12343 GCF_000151845.1 Pteropus vampyrus | reverse complement strand
TTCTGAGGCTAGCCTCCCAAGTCTTTCAAATCTTTAATAGAGAGAAAATAGAACTAATAAGAAAATTTTCTCTTCTGGGGTCCGAGAAAAGGAATAGGGGAAGTACAGTGTGGAGGAGAGGAAAGAAAAGGTGGGGAGAGAAGGAGGCGGGGGGGTGGTGGGCGGGGGGCGGGGAGTAACAGGACCCTGGGAAGAGGAAAGGAAGCTGGGTCCCAACCCCTGTCTGGTGTGTACGAAATATAGACCTTGGCAAGTTCCTCTTTAACATCTCTCCAATGCCCTTTCTGAACCTTGATTGGGACTCATCTCTCCAGAGCCTCGGGACTGCACACCCAGAACTGCTGTAGCACATCGCAGCCTGCCGGGCCCGCCATGGCTGCTGTGCTCCAGAGTTTTCCCTTCCTGTCCTGCCCACACTCCCAGGCCCCCAGCCGCCCTCCTTAGCTTGGTGTTGGTAGGACATCCGTCTATTAAAGTAATGCACTCTGATGGGCGACAGACGAGTCCTCCCAGGGACCTGCGCATCTTTTCAAGAGAACCCAAATTCGTGTCTAACTGATAAATTCCCAAACGGTTGGCTGGAGAAACACAATTTCAAGCTGTTTGTGTGGAGACGGCATGTGGGGAGCAAAGCCTGAGCGCCGCCAGGGGCTCTCACACAGTCTCTCAGAGGAGCTGGCAGGAGGAGCTTCGTGGGGGGTGAGGGGCTGGTATGGAAGGTCACTGGCAAGGCAAGGATTTGCAGGTCAGAGATAAATACCTCTGAGAGGCTTTGAGGGTGTGCGTGACAGTGACTTCACGCGTGTGTGCTTGGACGGGGCTGGAGGGAGACGGTCACCTCAGGGGGGAAGGATGGACTGCAGGGCTGGACGCCACAGAACCGCCGAGGCAGGAGACAGGGCCCCCAGGTGCTGGGGGCCCCGCGGAGTCAGCTGCAGGCCGGGCTCTCGGAGGCCCGCACCTGCGAGGCTCCTCGCTGCGCGCGGCTCTGCGGCCTCGGCGCAGACCAGACGGCCGGCCCAGCGCACATGCGCAGTTCCCTGCTGGTCCGCGCCCCGCCGCGAAGGTCCCGCCTCGGCCGCCGGGTGGCGGCCGGCGGGCTGCGCATCTCCTCAGGCGCCTGCCCGTGCGAGGTGAGTGGCAACTCAAGGGGCAGGAGAGGACAGTGTGACGTGGGAGGACAGTGTGACGGGGGAGGACAGTGTGACGGGGCCTTGGCCAAGGCAGACTCCTTCATGGCGGCCACAGGCGCACGCAGCCGTGGCGCTGCCGGTCGAAGTTGGCCTTGGGATTGGCCTTGGGATGGGTCTAGGGCGATGTGCACACAGCTCCCCGGCGTTCGCTGCCTCCCCTGCCCCCCCAGAGCGTCCCGAGGAGACCTCCACGGCTTGTTATTCCTTCGAAAGGGGCCGCTGGCTGCACAGGAAGTGGGGAAACCTGTCTGCGCCCCGGGTTTTAGTGTGGTAACGGGAAATCGGTGATGTGCGTGTGTAAAAAAGTATTCCTCGCACTGCAAGTGTACGATGACTTGTACATTTTTAGAAGAGTGAATTGTATGGTATGTGAATTTTACCTCAAAAAATTGATCAAGCTGTTACAGGTGTGATGCATGCCCTTGGCTCTCTATGTTGTATACCTCAATATTTTAAAAGGTTGCTTTATAAGTGAAGGTGCCAGTACTTCCCATCTGGCACCTGATTTTAAAAATATTCCCAGCCACGGTCCCAGCAAAAATGGCACGTCCTCTATGAAGGCTCTCTCACCCCTGCTCTGAGCATCTTTAGCATTTAATGTCAACACCCCACCTACTACTTACTGCTTGTAAAGCCTGGCCACTCAGAGTGTGGCCTGGAGACCAGCATCACTATGTCCCTCAGGGGAGCTTGTTAGGTGGGCAGCATCTCGGGCTGCCCAGGCCAGCCGACTGAAGGATGAGCCCGGCTGCAGATGTGTTCACCACCCATCTGGGGAT
>NW_011893867.1:7348-8936 GCF_000151845.1 Pteropus vampyrus | reverse complement strand
GGCTGTCTTCTCCTCTCGGAGCCTTTCCTGCTTCCCACAGCCAGAGGGAGTTAGCGGCGGGAAATATTCCTTCGCTTGCTTTTCGGAGGCGGGAAGAGAAAGGCACCGGGACCCTAAGACCGCAGGAGGGGTTCCTGGGCAGCTGCCCTCCCTGCAGGTGTCGGGGCTGAAGTAGAATAAGGGGAAGGGGCAGCTCGGTGCGTGGTGAGTGCTTCCGAGTAATGTTTAACCCAAGACTCCAAGACGCCGCCTGGTAATCGTGCTGTCGATGTCAAACAGTCCACTGGCCCAGAACAGGGGCGCTTGGGGAAATTTAAAGCGCCACTGAAATAGTAGATGATACCGTCTTCGGGTATTACTACCATTACTACCAATGGGTATTACTACCATTCCAGTTTCTTCTTTTGCTAAAATTGGCTGCATTCCCGGCACGGGAATGATAGCAACCTTACACCAGCATTGACTCGACGCCAGGCATTGTTCTTAATTGTCGCAGTGATCAGCCTCCCCCGGTGGGAGGCAGGTGGGAGGCAGCTGGGACCGCAGGGGCGTGCAGTTCCCGCCGTGCCCATCGGGTGGCGCAGGCGCAGCACCTTGTCCTGAGCCTGGGGCGGGAGGCTCAGGGGCTGACAGCTGCCGGCAGGAGCGGGGGCAGCCCGGTGCCTCTGCAGCCTCACTGCAGCTCAGGTTCCGAGAAAGGCTTTCCCTTTGCTTTCTAGCAACTTTTCTCTTCGGGGGCATGCACCTCAGAGCAGGCTCCAAGGCCATGGGCTTGGCAACCGTGGGACTGGAATGGGAGTAAGGATTGGGGCAGGAGTGACCCTTGCCGAGAGAAGTGAGGAGGCGGGAAGCGATCTGTGGTCAAGGCCAGGCTTGTGCCCAGGCTTTTTGGTTTAATAGTTAACCAGCCTGCTGCGTCCGGATCTTGGGGTTCCTGTGCTGATGCTGGGGCGCGGGCAGGAGGTGTGAGGGAGGCTCTCTCACGTGAGTGAAGCAGTGGAGAGAGGCATAGGACTAGATACCTGTCGGGTAGGCCCCCTCGCCCTCCCTGCCCGTCCCCCTTCCTCTCCCATCTTCCTGGCACCTTCTCTGGAGTTTCTCAGATTCTGATGGGAACCAGCCCTCTCCCCCTACTTCTGAGTGGACCCTTCCTCCACACCTGGGCCATGAATCACCTGCCCAATTCGAATTTGGTTTTTTCCTTGTGAGAAGAGACACAAGTGAGAACACTGTCAGGGGAAGCCAGGAAGTGGACCTGAACCAAGGTGCCTGAGGATTCATGGACGCCGGCGGCGTGTACACCTTAGAGCACAAAACTGCCTTCTGCTTCTTTAGCACATCCACACAACTCCTAGGACGCTTCTCCGTGCACAGAAGGGACCTAATAAGGATTTGCTAGGCACCGACTGTGTCAGAGCGAGCAGAGAGCAGGGTCAGAATGGCGTGTCCCTGGGCCCGTGGCAGATCCCACCTCCTCTCAGGTTCTAGATCAGCATGGCGAGGATGGGCCTGGGGAGCTGCATGCTCAGCAAACCCCCCAAGAGATTCCGAGGCATGGCAAGTAGGCCACACTCGGAGGAATGTCAGC
>NW_011893867.1:0-1934 GCF_000151845.1 Pteropus vampyrus | reverse complement strand
GAAGGGGCCCCTAAAAAGTGCTGCTGCGCCCAGGGTGTGTTAAAGTTTAGAGCAACACACTTCCACCTTTTACTTACAGCTCCCTCTTTCCTTAGGTCCGTGGGTCAGGGCCAGGCATCGATTTGGTATCAAACACCAGCCTCTCCTCACCTGTCACCGAGGCCCGCACTCCTCGCAGTCAGGCTCGTCATGTCTCTTCTCTGTGGTCCCTCAGGTAAGGAGGCTTTAGGTGGACCAGTCCCACCAGTTGACCTGGCGTATCTAAACACCCCCAACCCCCATCCCTCAGCGCAGTACCCAAACCTAGGGGTGAGATGAGCAGATTTGTGGTTAAATACGATTAGGCTGGCAGCCAAGGAAAGAGTGATTTAGCCTGGAGCACTTGTTGAAAATAGAGTTTCCTGGGCCCTTCCCCCGTGGTCTCATTCTCTAGGCCAGGGCCTGAGCTTCTGCACTTTAAACTCATGCCCTGGGCATGCCCACTCCGTGGTTCTGAGGCATCGATTTTCAGACCATGTGAAAGCCTGCTTCAGAGGGAAGCAAAGCTGGAGGTCAGATCGGTTTGCATCCTGCATGACGGAGGCTGGGGCCTGATGGCACCAAGTACCACCAAAGAGGAAGGGGAGGAGACAGACTCCAGGGACAGAGTAGGAGCAGGGTTCAGAAAGGTGGACTGGGACTGGATTGGGGAGGGAAGGGAAGAGGAGGGCAGGCAGGGTCTTTTCAGGCTTTTCCAGGAGGAGGTGCTGCCGTCACACATCTGGGGGACAGCCCTGGGCTCCCTCTCCTCTGTCTCTGCTCCCCTGACAGCAGCTCCTCCTCCTGAGGAGCACTCAGGTTACAGCTGTGTCCTGGCCTCAAACGCGGCCTCTCTTCGGCCCCTGCCTGATAAAGTTACCAGACATGAGGTGTGACAGATCCCTGGAGATGGACAGCAAGTAGAAATGATGGCTGACCCCAGAGGGTTGTCTTTTAAGCCCTAAACCCACCTGGTGATAACACTTGCCCCTGACATTTCCGGAGCTCCCTTTTCTGGGGGATTTAAAAATGCCTCTGCTCCATGTGGCCTTCATGACCCCGGGGTTTTTTTTGTTTCTTTAATGATGTACGCAATGGATTATCAATAACAAGTGTAAAAGTTATTTTTCTTTTTCATCTATTTGTTACTTCGTAGGGAGCATTAATCTCATTTTATAGACACAGAGCTAAATGGCTCACTAATTTTAGAGGTTCTAACCTGAAGCTGCTCTTTCCTTACAGATTTGTCCTTTTGTGTTAATGAGGTCCAAGTCCCTGTGTGTGGGACCCACGGGCCTCAGAGAACCTCACTTGACAAATTTACCATCTGCTGGCTTTGTGTTCACGCGATGCACCTAGCTGGGGGCTCTGCCCGGAATGGCAGCCTCGTAAATGCTGCTGATTCTCCCCGAGGATCTGGTCTCCGCCAAAGGGAGGGTCCTGGGCCTCTGGTCCAGACTTCCTGGAAATTGTGGGATCCTCCCACAGCTGAGGTAGGAAACGGGAATTGGGGTCAAAGTCACTTCTATTTTAACTCCCTAGAAAAAATGTGTCTGTGGCAAAGTTTGTGAGGTGTAATTGCAAGGTGCATGTCAACGCAGCAGGACTGGGGATGGGGGCGAGGCGGGCAGGGAGGAGAGCAAACAAGGTGCCGTATTAGCCCCTGACTGCGGAAGTCGCAACCTGATGGCACTCAGGGGCGCGGTGCCGAGCTAGCCCAGCTCCACAGGGCGTCGCAGCCTCTGGCTTGGTCACACAGGGTACCTTCCAGATGGCCAGGTGGTTCCACCGCTCGTCAGAGTGAGAGATGAGGGGAGGAGAGCTCACCTGCTGGCTCCTTCCTGTCTCCTGTCTTTCACTGGTCACAGTTCTCTTCTCGGGGGTTAAGTCCCCCACGGTTCTGAGCCATGTCACCC
>NW_011893866.1:3063-4636 GCF_000151845.1 Pteropus vampyrus | reverse complement strand
GTGGTCCTTCCTACCCGCCCCACAGGGCGACCACTGGTCCTTCTCCTACCGCCCGCGTACTGCCTGGTGATCCTTTGCTAAACGGGGGACTTGCCGACCGCATTGGCGAGCCGGCGCCCCTCCCACTGGGGCTGGCCCGCAGCCGGCTCCAAGGGGAGCCACGCTGGGCGCTGTGTGTCACGCATTTGTCCGGCTCTGCTGACAGCCTGGGCTGGGGCGCGGCTGCTCCCTTCTCGGCTCCCACCACAGCCCGCCCGCCCGCCCAGGCGCCTTGGTGCTTGTCACATGGAGCTGGGAATTGTTACAGACTCCAGCTCTGAGCTCTATGTGCTGATGGGGCCACATTTAATTTCAGAAGGAAAAACCTCTTCGTTAGCTCCCCATGCTGACCCGATGCTGCCTCACAGGTGTCCCTCCCCTTCTGGGGACCAAGGACAGAGGTGGGCACCCCTAAGTGTGTGCTGGCACAGGCCTCCTCGTCACCAGAGCTGGGGCTGTTCTGTGAGAGGCCTCCTGCCCTGACGCCCGGCCCACAGCAGGAGCCGGGGCCTGGCTGGCCTGGGCTCTGCGGCTGCCCCAGGCAACCTGAGCTTGTGACAGCTTGGGACCTGGGCAGCCTTCCCTGGACACCGCCTTCCCAGCTAAGGCCAGGACTGTGTCCTAAGTCACCTCCCTGGTGCCGTGTGTGGAGAATGAACGCACACGCACACCCGTGCACAAACACGTGTGTGCACACGCATGCATGCACACGAACGCACACACCTCGGCAGACCTGCTCCGAGGCAGTTCCCCCATCGCCGGGCACTGTCCCCACCAGCACACACGCCGGTGGACGTCGGGAAGTCCACCCTGGCGTCCCTGAACTTCCCCGTGGCCCAAGAGCCTCAAGTTTGTGCGGCCTTTCTGCTCTGGAAGGTGTAGGGGGCAGGTGGAGACCAAGGTGGGGTGCAGCTCTGACACCTCGCCCTGCTCCCAGGCCTGGGGCAGCCTGGCGCCCCCACCTGGCGGCCAGATCATTGGCCTCTGACTTGGTGCTGGCTTCCTGGTGCAGACAACACCTCTGACCCTTGGCTGTCACGGGGACGTGGCTGTGGCTCAAGCACCATGGCCTCTCTCCAGTCTGCTCTGGCCTGGACCTGCTGGTCACCCCCAGCATGTCTCCTGGCCTCTGTTCACTGCCCCCATGGTCACTCGTGCAGGTGTTGGGGCATCTCGTCCTCTGCCAGGCCCTGTACGCTTGTGGTTTCCCCACAGATGGGTCTTCTGCCCCGGCCAGCTGGCAGTCTCCTGCACGCTCTGTCCCTGCCCCACCACTAGTCACCCCGCACCCTGGACACCACCGCCCCCGCCATACCTGCCCCCCGCACCTGCCCACTGGCCCTCCCCTGTGCTGCCCATGCTTTCCATGTCCCCCAGGCCACTGCCCTTGCCGGGAACCCCCAGACCCCACCCCCCTGCCTTCGTGCAGTCCACACGTTGCCCCTGTCTCTCTGTGTCCTTTGCTGTGGCAGCCTGGTGCCCAGGACCGGCCTGCTCCCGGCCGGAGCTCACAGATGCCACTGGGGAGTGGGGT
>NW_011893866.1:374-698 GCF_000151845.1 Pteropus vampyrus | reverse complement strand
AGCACAGAGGGAAGCGGAGAGCCAGCTTCCCCCGATGTCAGGAGCACAGAGCCGAGCAGCGGCCGCTCACACCTGCTCATCCAGGGGCCGACAGCACCAGGACGCAGCGACCAGAGAGGCCCAGGACACCGGCCCTTGGAGCCGCCGTGCTGCCCGGTGGCCTGGGGGGGAGAGGGGCCGCACAAAGCCAGTGACGCACAAACGGTCAGGCAAGATCCGGCGCGTTTGGTCGTCGGGACTGCGGCTCCTGCCCTGGGACATGACAGATGGGAGAAGACACCGTCGCCCCTCACCCGTGGCGGCGCTGCGGGGGTGGCAGCTGTC
>NW_011893866.1:0-324 GCF_000151845.1 Pteropus vampyrus | reverse complement strand
GGAGCACAGAGCCGAGCAGCGGCCGCTCACACCTGCTCATCCAGGGGCCGACAGCGCCAGGACACAGCGACCAGAGAGGTCTGGGACACCGGCCCTTGGAGCCACCGTGCTGCCCGGTGGCCTGGGGGGGAGAGGAGCCGCACAAAGCCAGTGACGCACAAACGGTCAGGCAAGATCCGGCGCGTTTGGTCGTCGGGACTGCGGCTCCTGCCCTGGGACATGACAGATTGGAGAAGACACCGTCGCCCCTCACCCGTGGCGGCGCTGCGGGGGTGGCAGCTGTCTGCGCTCGGCTAGGGTCTGAAAATGCTGAGCCCCTGGCCA
>NW_011893865.1:6621-9014 GCF_000151845.1 Pteropus vampyrus | reverse complement strand
TTTCTTACTTCACCGATACTATCTTCATCCTCACCCCTCCTGCCCAGTCCTGCATTATTTCTTCCACTCACATGTAGATATCAAATTAAATATTACTTTTCTTAAGTAGCTCTACCTGACCCTCTAAATAACTATGTCCCCAAACTGAAAGTTCCTTCAGCACTCTGTACTTACCATATCATAACATTCATTACATTTGGTAGAACTTGTTTGTCCCTGATGCTCTCTCAGTTTCTGATTCACTACTGTGGGGCCAGTGTCAAGCATCGTGTTTAATGCCTAGTAGGATCTCTTTTATTTTTGTTAACTGCATAAATATTATGTATTACTAGCTTTTGCTTTCATATTAATAGTATTGAACAAAGCAAAATGCTAAGGGATATGATTATCTTACATGTTTTTCTAAACCATGTTTTAAATGTCATCAGTTAAAGCTGAGTACATTAATTATTATACTTCCGATCTATCACATTAATGTATATATCTGTATGTTGGTTTCTTTTCAGGATGCAGAAGAATACACAGATTTGCCAGTAAGACATAATGAAGATCATATGAACAGTGAACTGGCAAAATGTCTTCCGTTTGAATCAAACCCTCATTCATTTGACAGCCCTCATACCAAAGCACATCTCCTACTACAGGCCCATCTCAGCCGAGCCATGCTGCCCTGCCCAGATTATGACACTGATACCAAAACAGTCTTGGACCAAGCTCTCAGAGTATGTCAGGTATGAAAGTCATTTCTTATACCTACGTTTTCTCCCATTACTTCGTTTTTTTTCCCTGTGTTAGAATAAAAAACAACTTGCGTTTAAACATTTGTATTATAGCATTGTTGAGAAAAACCCGGTGTATCAAATCAAGAATTTTCAAAAGAAAAGCAAATATAAATGCAATAAGATGACAACTTCAATCATTCATCTGATCAAAATTTATTAAGGTGAACTAAGTACCAGATACTTTTCTAGACGCTGGGCGTATAGCAGTGAATAAGACAGAAGAGTGTCTACTGTAATGGGTTTTCAGTTAAGATGGAGAAGACAGACATTAAAAATATAAATCAAGGGGTAATAACTGCTATATAAAAATAATAAAAATGTATAATACAATAAAATATAGAGAAAGATATAAGGCACTGTTTTGCACTATTTTTTAATGTGGTGTTCAGGGACTATCTTGCTTATCAGGCGACATATAAGAAACAGTTAAAGGAAGGGAGTGACCCAAGGGGTTACCTGAGGGCGTATATTCCAAATGCTAAAAAAACACTAGTGCCAAGACTCTCATGTAGTTGCTTACTTGGTATATTCAAGGAAAATCAAGGAGGCTTTTGTAAAAAGGATGGAAAGGGGTGGATAGAAACGAGGTCAGGGACGGGACTGGAGTGGAGATTATTATAGAGAAAATGAAGTCAGATCACGTAGGGAGTTTATAAACCATGGTAAGGATTTTGGATTTTACTCTGAATGAGAAGGAAGCTACTAGAGCAGTGGTTCACTAATTAATGGTCATCTTGGTTATATCTATGAATATTTACCATATTAATTAAAATAGAAATTCTCATATATTTATTCATTTAAAAATACAATAAACCCATTATATTTTAATATAAATGAAATGATTTTTCATAACAAATATCAGTTTTCCAAAACAAAAAATTAGAAGCGTAGCATTGTTTTAAGCTTTTGCACATATTTTTAATATCTGGCTTGGTAGAAGTCAGCTAAGATTTACATATCACCTTTTGCAGTATCTGTTACAATATGATGTTTTAGTTGAAGTATATGAAGAAAATCCAGCTTCACAGAGATATGTAGTTTAAAAAGGGAAGAGTATTTTAATAGCCTTTTCAGATTATTGTGGATATTCTTTGATACTATATGAAAACTTGACATGTGATATTTCCTAAAGGTCAGTTGCAATTTGAATTTGAAACCATGTCAGTGAACTGTATACCTTGAATGCTCAAAGGCTAGGCAAAAAATGATGGTGGCTGGACCATGTTGGTATGAGTAAAATTGGTTAGAATTGGTTGGATGTGCATGTATGTATGTATGTATGTATGTACGTATATGTGTGTGTACGTACGTACGTATGTACATATGTACATACATACGTTTGTATTTTTTTAAGGAGAACTAACAAATTCTGCTAATGGATTGGACAAGGGTTTTTAGGGAAAGTGAGGAACTGAAGATGATTCCAAAGCTTTTCTCCAGGGCATCTGGAAGGCTGACGCTGCTATTTACTGGGAGATGATTATGAGAGGACGAGGGTAGGAGAGTACACCAAAGTGACTGACATAAGAGATTTTGATTTTCTACATTATACCTTTTTTGGACATTTCTGTAATAATTTTTTTTTTTAATTTTCAAAAGACTTAATGTGTT
>NW_011893865.1:0-3065 GCF_000151845.1 Pteropus vampyrus | reverse complement strand
TAATTTTCTTTTATTATAAATTATAAGCATTAGTTATGATTATCTTAAATGTTGACTTGGCTTTTTAGAAGCCACCTAGAAAGAAACTTATTTGTACAGAAATGACAGCCAACTTCATATCCTAAACCCTCTTATTTCTGCAGGAGTTGTTGTTTTTGTTGTTGTTGTTAAGATTTTGATAAAAGTAAGCAAACCAGGAAAAAGAAAGGATATCAGGATTGCCCATGGAAAATATGGGGATAAAATTGAGTACATAAAATTTTCCATGACCGATTGACATTTTAATTTTTGTACCTTATCGTTCTCATTTGATATGTGAATATTGTTGGCCTTAGAAAGCATTGCTTCGAGCATTTTCCAAGCTGCAGCTCTGCTAGTTGATTGAAAAATGTACCACTACCTTCATAGAACATCAGCATGACCTTGTGTTCTATGTGTGGGACTCCGTGGCACTAGCTTTTACTATAAACTCAGCTCTGCTCCTATTTTAGTATAGGGCCTTAGGCATGTCACTTAACCCCTGATGTCTGAGTAAAAATAACACCTTGTAAGACTGGGACATTAGTGTTAATATTTATAAAGTAAACAACTATTTGAAGACTCAAGGAGGTAGGTCTTAGTATCCTCATTCTTAGCAGTTATTTTATTCCCTTGTTTTATCATAGTCATTTAACTCTAAAGTTTTTTTTATTCTCTGTATTTTATAAATATAAAATATTTATAAATTCTCTGTAATTTATAAATCATATAAATATACCTTTTATATGATCCATCATTTCGATTATGAATACTCTACTTTTGACTACCGATGTCCTAGGGAATCTTTCACAAAGATAAAAAACGTAGTTGTTATACTAGTAATTTACTCTGACTTGAAGTCAGAATGTACAATACAGCCTGCCTTGTCTCCTCTTATTTGAAGTTATATGTGAGGGTTATTTGTGTCAATTTGGGGTTTAAGATATTTTTGTCATGATTCCTTTTAATATTTTAAGTTACTAGCATTTCCATTTCCATTCTACCCCCCAAAAAATAAAATAAAAGTAAAAATTTCTGTACATATCTCATTTTTTAGATCTGCTTAAAATATTCTAATTTGTAAGTTGAACAATTCTGGAATTGATTATTCGTGCCATTTACTTTTGAGAGCCTCTTCTTGATCATGTTAACTCTAAAATATATTTGTAAAATTTCATAAATGAGGTGACATACTTTCTGTACCAGATATACCAAAGAAAAACTTCATGTGAGCATTTATGGAAAAACTGTAAATAAGTATCAAAAATTAAAGTGACTTGCCTAAATTTTCCAAATTTGATGGCAAAGCCAGAACTGATAGCAAATGTCTGGAATTTTGATTAGCTCTCTGCCCCACACTGTTTTTTATCAAAAGACAAAGTGGTTGATATTCAGAGAAGTTAAATAACTTCATTAAAAGTGATTTGTTGAGGCAGTCCATGCTGAAACCAAATGGTGATGCCAGCACTTTAAATCCTGCCCTAATATTTCTGATCTTTTCTAAGACATTTCGTAAGTCTTTACATTAAAATCGTCTTTATTTAAATGAAAACTATCTAAGTGCAATAATAAGCCAAATAGAAAAATGATTTCCTTGTCCTATAAAGATGGATTTAAAATGTGTACTGTGGGTTAGTCAGAATTTGTTTTAAAATATAAGAACTTCACAGGAATTTCCACTTTTTTTTAAACCAAAAATTCCCACTAGACCATGAATAATATTTTTAATTAATCCCTTCTTTTCAATATATACTCAGATCACCTCCCTTTAATTACTCTAGTTTCCTTTCAGCAGTCTCCCTGTAATTACTTTAACCAATTTCTAAGAGAGATCCATTAATATGGTTGATATTTGTAACTGCTTTATTATATCACTCTACAGTGTCCAGTTGATATCCCGTTTGTCTTTTTTGTATCAACTGCTTATGATCTTTCTCAAGGCTTTTAAATACTAAATAGACCAATGAATTAACCATTTACTTCCCTCACATTCTTTCCTAAAACTACAGTAACTGGAAATAATGGGGGAAAGATCAGATTTCTGATACAATCATAGGGGGACGGAGAATGCCATCATAATTATAAGAAGACCCTATAATAAAGGGTATATGCATACTCGAACAACCTGTGCATATGTTTACTATTAAAATACATATACACCCATTTTATGATCTTCTTTCATTCTTGAAGGTTTACCTTCTCCACTTAGGTTAAGTTCTTGTCTTTTTTCACTAGTTAATCACCACTACCACGAATGGAGCTCCCCTGCAGATAGCCTTTGTCCATCCCACTGGTCCTTTTTGAGAAGCTTCAAACTTCTAGCAGCAACAGGCAATCTCAGAGGTTTTTTGCCCTACAATATGGAACTACCAACTCCTCAAAAGATAGCAGACATCTCCTTTTTACTCTTGGGAAAGAGTGTAAAGTTCTATATTCTGCATACCAAAACACATGTTTATATAGATTGAAAGCATATCCCATTGCCCAAATGGAAGTAGGCAAAGGTAAACCAGAGTACCTAGCTTGATGATAATCTATGTGATCTAGTGCCTGAAAAGACCTTTAAGGAGCTATGTTCTGCTAGGTAAGTTTCCATTGTTTTGTAAATTCTTGCATCTAACTTTAATAGAATCTGTCGTTTTATATTATTTTCCTTAATGCCCAAGTCTTTTTGAACTACTGAGATTCCAGTTTTTCTTCTCTTTCACACGTGGGATAATGTGTAGTTCATCTACTACTCACAGTAATGTGGTCTAATAGGCTTGATCAATTGTCACAAAAAGTACTAGTCAAAAATTAACAAGCTACATATATGGGGGGGCATGAATAAATGAATTAGATTTGTATACTTTCCTTCATTCAGAGAATCTTCTTAAATCTGCAAAAACAAATCCTTCAAAGTTTATTGGTGGGGTTGTCATTGTGCCCCAACTTCAAAACAACAATATGCCCTCTGTATCTCTAACAATTTCTGATAAAGTGTATTATATTTCAAATAACTAGTATTATATTTTTTCTATAACCATCAGCTGTTCTGTAAACACATT
>NW_011893864.1:6761-8561 GCF_000151845.1 Pteropus vampyrus | reverse complement strand
AAAACCTAATCATGCTTCACACTTGCGCAGATCAGCAGAGACCAGAGAAAGGCCATGAAACTGTTCCATTTGCTGCAATTGACCATCATTGGGAAAACGGACAAAAACAGTCAACTGGAGACAGAGGCATGGGGCCTGTTCCGTTTGCGAAGGTGCTCGAGGGAGATCAAGTGCAAGAGCGAATGCCAGAGCCGGAAAGTTAGAGATTCGGCCAGGCGCAGAGAACCAACTTAAACATTTGTTGAATGGGTGAAATCGCATTAGAAGATGGAACAGGACACCATCTAGGAAGTGAGCTAAGTCAGAGAGAGACATATCACTTATATGTGACTCTAAACAACTGGAGTTATAGGAACAGTGCAATGATGGTTTCCAGGGGCTGGGGCAGGGGGTGGGGAGTTGGGGAGATATTTAAGGGCACAAGCTTACAACCAGTAGATAAATAAGTTCTGGAGATCTTAGAACGTACGGCACAGTGTACTATAAACTCGAGGTTGCTAAGAGACTAAACCTTAACTATTCTCAAGACAAAAAAGAAAAGATAAATACGTGGCTGATAGAGATGTTAGCTGATGCTACGGAGTAATCCTTTTGCAACGTAAATGTATCAAACCAACACCAACGCTTTAAACTTATACAGTGTTGTATGTCAATATCAGTAAAAAACACTCTCCTTCCAGAAAAAAAAAACACACACACACAACACAGCAAGGGCTGCCTGGAGCTGTTTGGGGCAAAGCCAGAGGTGCTGGCGCCCGCCCAGTGCCAGGAAACAGCTGAGCAGAAGCAAATCTGTCCCATCTTCTGTAGCCTTCCCAAAGCTGCAGTTCAGGGACCCGACATTCACCGTGATGAGTCGGGAGTATGCCGTGTGCCTGCCGCCCCTCCGCACCATCGAAGACTCATGAAAATTCAGGACACTTGCCTTGAAGGCTGGCCACCCAGGTATAAGTGTGGTCCTCCTCCTTTAACCAGAATACAGGTTAAGGTAAATTCTTCCTCCCTTATGTCAGATAACAGTATGTCCTGCCACTCTCGCCATGTGGCAGAGGAGCCAAGCCCGACGTGTTTAACTAGAGAGAGGGTGCTGCAGTGAGCAGGGCTCGTCGGGGCGAACCCGCAGGGAGATGCTGGAGCAGCGTGGTCACAGATTGCGGGCAGCGTCGTGACGAGGATGTCAGCACAGCCCCCGGGAGCTGGAGGGGCTGCTGCACGCAGCGTGAGTCACTCGGTGCCCGTGGCTTTGAAGGGGGAGGAAAATGCTAATTCTGGATGGTTCCCGCCAGGTGCGCAGGGGTATCTGACTTAAGGAAGCGGAGTATTTGTTGGGTTTTATTAAGTGAAAAGCCAGGCTTGGTTTGGGATGCCACCTTTGAATTTTTACTCAGCGCGTAGGGTTGGAGGGGCTGCGGAAAGTTCTGGGTGGTGGGGAGTGAGAATTTTACAGATATTTGTTTTCATATTCTTGGGGTGGGGGCAGAGGAAGGGGTAGGAAAGAGTAACGGAGTCATGACTTGCCTAAAATGGGGAGAGGGAAGGACTTCGCCCAGAGATTTTCCTGCCCACCCTTGGGGAAGCCTGCCTCTGTAGGGAACACGATGTGGGTGCTCGTTCCAGGGGGACGGTGTGCTGTGTCCATCGTTTCTGTGTTACGAATACAGACCGTTTTTCTTATTCCTTTCATGAAACTCTGGACAACTATTATTCTGTGGGTCTGGTTGGCACCTTGCCATCAGGGCCCCGCTAAGATTTGTAGCAATAGGGAAGACCATGGACATCTGTTCGTTTAAACTTATCTTC
>NW_011893864.1:4152-6246 GCF_000151845.1 Pteropus vampyrus | reverse complement strand
GGAGGCATCTCCTGGTCTCCCCTGAACTGTTCTGAGGAACATGTCCCACCCACGCTTTTGCCGGCCGGTCCCAAGACCGTGCTGCCGCTTCGCCCCTTGGCGCCTGTGGGGACTTCGCCGGTGACCTTGGCTTCGTCTCTTCTTGCTGACCGGGTCGTAACACACGCTGTGTGAGCTGCTGCCGGCACCGCTGGTGCCATGCCCGGCGACAGGACTCGTCCTGGACGGCCGTCCTAGTCTGCGCGGGAATCAGCAGGCAGGCTGGGTGTGCACGTGTGCGTGCATGTGCGCGCCTGCTTGTGTGCATGTGTGTGTGTGCACGCACGTGCATGAGTGTACATGTGTGTGTGCGTGAGTGCGTGTACGTGTGTGTGCGTGTGTGTGTGCGTGTGTGCCAGCAGCACTGCATCGGGGGCGCGGCGGCAGCCAGCACAGCGCAGTGCGGAGCGCGCGGCTTCACGCACCAGACCCCCAGGTCGCTTCCCTGCGGAAGGCAGAGTCGCTCGCCCCTAAACAGGCTGCTCCTGGACGTTCATTGTGCAACGGGCCGGCCTGACCGCTCTGAGTCACGGCTCCCTTCTTTGTCGTCCTGTTTTCCTCTTCTAAAAATTTGCTTTCTGAGCCTCGGAACACCAAGGGGTTGGCGATTTCACAGTAACGAAGTTTAAAAAGCCCTCACTTTAAAGCACTGTTTTCTTTCCGTCGGAGGGTGTTTGCGATGCGCGGGCTCGGTGGAGGAGCCCCGGCTTGGCCCCGAGCCCGTCTGCCCTCCAAGGCCGGCAGCCGCCAGGTCCCGGCCGGGAGTGCCCGTCAATCTGTGCCCGTCAGTCTGTGCCCGTCAGTCTGTGTCCGTCAGTCTGTGTCCGTCAGTCTGTGTCCGTCAGTCTGTGTGCCTCGGCCCGTCCTCCGTCACCTCTGCGTTTCATTTTCAAGGGAACGTATTGCTTTGTGACTCTTTTCCATCTTGGGAGATGGATACGCGTCATCTCCCAAAGTAGATCTCTAAGGTACTTAAAAAGGCAGCGACCACCTCCTCTCTTTCCTTTCTCCGTGTGTTCCGGAGCTTTAAGGATTGAAGAGAGCACGTGACAGGTCACGTGACGGGCTCGGGTCGCACCTGTCTCTGCAGGGGCCGTTGTGAGCAGCGCTGCTGGGAACACGGTGTGTACACATCTCTTCCCGTCTCCGCTCTCATCTCTGGGGTAAACGCCCCGCAGTGGAGTTACCGAACCACAGGACAGTTCTGTGTTTAATCTCTGGGTGACTCTGCGTTTAATTGAATTAGTGCCGTGGAGAACTGCGTACGATTTTCCACAGCGGCCGCGGCCGCACCCGCCGCGCACGAAGGCCCCGGTTTCCCCACATCCTGACCGAGATTTTTTTATTTTCTGTTTTTTAAAAATTCGTATTTATTTTTATTTTTTAGAATAGCTATCCTAATGGCTGTGAGTGGTATCTCACTGTGGTTTATATGCACCAAAGTCTCCAAAGATTTTTTTGAAAGCCGTATATCAATCTATTCTAAACATGTACTATAATTTATATAACAATTCCTCTTTGTGCAACATGAGGCTATTTCTAAGTTTTCATCGTTGTAGATTACAAAAAAGCATAACTGAGTGTAAGTGAACACTAAGCCTTTCTCAGATCTCTGAGAATGTTCTAAGAATGAATTACTCAAAGGAGCATCGCAGTAAAAATGATGGGCGTGTTTCACCAAGTTGCTTTCGAAAGAGCATTCTGCTCAGCAGACTCAGAGGGCTGAGTAGCACATTTTTTAAAACCTATGTTTTCAGGTGTGGTGTTTCTCCAGAATATAGATAAGAATACCTGTGAACACGAAGAACCATAGTAGCAGAATTCACTTGCTCTTTGGAAGCAAATGGCTCATTTTTAATGTTGGAACGTTGATTTTAAAGATGACTACACCGCGGCTTCCCTTAGATTCTCAAGAGACAGAATTTCCTTAGGGAAAGAAAGGCAGATGGCTGGAAGGATGAAATAATTTGCAAGCAACTCATAAGACCTGAGCTCTGGTCTGGCTCAGCCACTACCGAGCCATGTGACTTCAGCAAGTCATTCGAAAGCTGTGGG
>NW_011893864.1:0-1402 GCF_000151845.1 Pteropus vampyrus | reverse complement strand
GCTTTACTGCGGAGGGCACCTGTAACTTCCTGTGACATTTCTGTTCCTATTAGACTCTAACTTCTGATCAATACTTTTTTATTGAATAAATTAATGTGTGATCGATGAAAGCTATAAATGACTGCTACTGTTTTGCTTATTTCAAAGTAATTAAAATCTAATAAACTAGATTGTGAGCTCCTGTTGGACAAAGAGTAGGTCTTATTTAAGTCGCATCCCTGAGGATGACACAATGTCTGGCACAAATGGTTGCTTAATAAATAATAATAAAATTTCTTAACCTCAAAAGAACTAACTCTAATGGAAGAATTCTGACCTGGACGAGAGCGGAGTTGGATGAGTATTTCTCCAGTTGCCCCTCAGAGTCACATGTCTCCCCTGGGACCCCAAAATGGGGAGACGTCGTGTGAGTAAATCCCTTTGACTCGGGCCCGGCAGGGCCACAGCAAACCGCTGCCTGACAGTAGTGAGTTGGCTGCCACTTGACGTGTCCAAAGACAGCCAGGAAGTGTCCAAGTCCCTGGCTCAGAGTCCACCGAGAGGATCGCGTGCGCGCTAAGGTTCTGCGGCCCGTGCCCTTGTTCGCTCTGTCGTTCGCAGCCACAAGAGTGAACCGTCATCCTGACGAGGCTCGGCGTGAGCAAAAAAGCAGCGCGAGCTTGTCCAGCGCCCAGCGGGGCGTGCTGGCCGCATCCGGCTGCCACGCTCGGGCAGACGTCAGCGCGCCTCTTAGTCGGTGCCCGCCGGACCCTGAAAGCGGAAGGGGCCACGTAGCGAAAGTCACATAACAAGCCTCCAGCCCAGTGTGTCCCTGAAAGTCCTTTTGGTACCTTCGTTCTGATGATCCATCTTTCCTGCCTCAGAAATTGCGAACAAACAATAAGGTAAACAATGGGCAAGAAACATTTCAAAACCCGTCCTCCTGCTGGAGGCTGTCGTTTGCCTGAGTGCTGTGCATTTTCCTGAGCTGATTTAAAGAGGGAGAAAGGACGTCAGGCCCCGCACAGGCCAACCTGAGCCCCAGGAGGGCGCCATCGGCCTGCAGACCGTCCAGCTGCTTCGCGCTGTTGCTTTAGAAAACCCGGTTGTTCGTCTTCATTCCCAAGTTAAAGGTTCATTTTGGAAGTGGAAGGAAACTTCACAACTCACTGTGGCTGCTGTCTGCTCTTGACACGGACATGGCGGAGCAAAGAGAAATAGGGACGGGGCTGAGGGGGGATCAGCAGCCTGTCTCGTGAGCGAGGAGGCGGGCTCAGCCCTTCTGTCCCCTCAGCTCCCCGACTGGGCCTGGGACTCGGGCCTCTGCGGGAGGTTTCGGGGAGGGAGCGTGCGCAGGGAATAAGTGTTCCCGCTAACGACTTTTCCAGCTCTAACATTTTGATTTCCTCAGAGAGAGGAAATT
>NW_011893863.1:3386-3883 GCF_000151845.1 Pteropus vampyrus | reverse complement strand
TAACTATTTTTTCCTACTTTTTAAGGTTATATAATTAACATTATATAACCAAGATACTGGATCCTAAGTTGATACTTAACGGATCCTATTGTGGTTAGTGGGTTTATTGAGCTGTCAGTTTTACTTTAATTTTAGAACTTATTTTCTACAAGTTTCTATTGTACCTCTTTGAAATAAGGACACATTCTGAAGATTTTATCATTTTGAGAATATAATGGTCTGCTTTCCCATTCTTTAAATATAGATATTTCTACTGAAGAAAGTTGATTGAGTAAAACCAAACTAAGAACATTTCTAGAATATGTTTAGTTTTGCATGTAACAATTACAATACATTTTGATTTTGTTGAACTGTGTGTGTGTGTGTGTGTGTGTGTGTGTGTGTGTGTATATATTTTTTTTTTTTAATGGAAGAAAAATAGAATGAACATTTTTTTCCAAAAAAAAGATAACAGAATCATGTAGGAAAAAGGAAGTTTCTCTTATAAGTAGATGACA
>NW_011893863.1:0-1170 GCF_000151845.1 Pteropus vampyrus | reverse complement strand
TAAACACATTATAATAAGTGTTTAAAATAAATAAGTTTTTATTTATCTGTTGGTGTTAAAATGACCCTGCTTTCTCTAAAAGCGTCATCAGGTGAATGATATATTCATAATCTCTTGTCACACATGCAGTATCATCTGTCTTACTATGGAAACCAAATGAGGCTCTGAAGTCCCGTTACCTTTGGGGTTGACCACAACACCAGGATCTTCCTTATACTTCACCTTCTCCAAAAGTTAATTCTTATTCCACAAAAGTCTGTGCCCAAAGATGACTATTTAATATAATGTTAATTTCCATTAATAAAAAACAAAGTTTGCTAACCAAAAGGTATTTAAATTTATATTTAAAAAAACAAGAGAGAAATTGAGCTAATTAACTGATGAGACCTTAGAAAATATTGAACATTGCCATTTAGAATATTTTAAACTGTAAATAAATCTTTAATGAAACTCTTGGTGAAATTAAAATTTGATAAAATATATAAAAGAATTGAAATGGAAACAAATTATATATAAGTTGTTTTTTTTTTTTTTTACAAATCTATTTGTTAAATAAAGGTGCTCAAATGGAGGAAAAAATATGTTAACTATGAAGATATGTAGTTTGAAATACCTTTACATTTTAATAAAACAAGCAAAAAAACAAGAACAAAAAAAAAAAGAAAAAGAAAAAAGCCTTTGAAAAGCTAACTTTCTACACACAGTCTATTACCAAATGCAGAACACAAAGTGGGTGGGTTCTGAGTACTAATATTGATTTCTAGATTCTCATTACTAAGATAATTATTTTAATTCGTTATCCAAATAGCTCAGTGAATAGTGTCTATTCTAATCCAGTCCAGATGTTCTTCTGATCCAAACAGCTTTACTTTAATGCAATCTCATCCAGAATTTTTACATCTTCCTTTAGGGACTTGGTCGCTAAAGCAATTCATATATTTCCAGCAAACATCAGTCAATGGTTAGAAATAACTTTCAGATTTTGGCAGCTCAGTATCCCTGATCTTTGTAACAAATGAGCTTCAGTGCCTTCTTCCATTGCCCCCTCCTCCTTTAGTATTCCTGGGCGTTCTTGAATTCTCTTCCACATGTTGCAAAAGGTGGGCTCTGCTGTTTCTGCCACCCCTTCTCTACTCTGAGCCCCCATGTTTGCTGGTGGCACCACTTGAC
>NW_011893862.1:5378-6483 GCF_000151845.1 Pteropus vampyrus | reverse complement strand
AATATGGTCATTTTTCAAAACGGTTTAATCGGCAGAGCTTAATTCTTTACATGGCCCTCATCATTCGGTCACTGGACTGCTCTAGCTCCTGAAAGATCTCTTATGATTTTTATATGAAATACGATTCTAGAGTTTCCACTCGATGGCCTTAATTCTGCCTTCTAGAGATTCATAAAAGAAGTCTATGTATGCCATGTGAAAACTAAGCGAAATATCTTAATAACAGTATCATACCTTTAGGAAACATTCATTTGCTAGCAATTTTCCGTTCATCATTTTAACCAGACTTTATGGTTTATACAATATTTTCAGCTACATTATCCTATTTGATCTTTAAAACCCTACAGGAATCATCACACTCCCCTCCACCACCACCACTTTTTTTAGGTAAAAAAGTTGGAACCCGCTAAGATTAAGTGATTTTTGCAAAACTGCACAACAAATAAATGGCAACACCAGGATCTGACCTTGTGCCTTTCACTCCGGTCCGCGCTCCTCCCATACTTCTTCACACCGCCACGATTATTCTTCCAGTCATTTAATCGTTTAGCAAGTAACTGTGAGTTTCTCACTGAGCTATTTTTGCCAGGCCCAACACCTCAGCTTTCTTGATTCAACTCACAAAATCGACACGCACGCCCTCTTCAACATGTCACTCCTGGAAGCGCTCTACGTCGTCAATGCTAATCATCTAATATAACACCACGTATTTTGCAAAATGTTTTAAAATAAATTAATTATTCTGTTCACTTTTTAGATCTCTATTAGGGTGGCGTAGTTAGGCTTATTTTTACATAGTAGAAAACTAAGGCTCAGATAGGTAAAGCACCTTAACCACGATGTCACATCTAGAAAGCGAAGAAGTTAGAAGTTACACTCAGTTCTCACTGACCAGAACCCCTTGTTCTAGCAGCCAAGGGATAGTTTCAAAAGACGGATTAAACCAGAAGAGCCACACAGCAGAAGGCTCTGCTCCCTGGGCGAGATAACGCTAGACCCTCACCTGTCTGTAATAGTACGACTAATTATTTTATACATCGATTCAAAACATAACATTGCTGCGTAATCTACTTTCTTTTTATGTTTCACCTTATTTTTCTAGAAT
>NW_011893862.1:3592-3963 GCF_000151845.1 Pteropus vampyrus | reverse complement strand
TTCTGGTCTTTCAGAAAAAAAAAAAAAAATCTACCAGATGGTTTTTCTATGTAGTTAGACAGAGCTTCTGAAGAGGTCACTTTGCCCAACTCAGATCCCTTCATCGTCTTCAATTTTGAAGAGGAAAACTTGAGACCAAAGTGCCTGAGTTAAAATTCTAGTTCTGCCACTCACTAGCTGTGTGGTTTTGAGCACGGTGCCTAACTTCTCTGTGCTCATGTCCTCATTAGTAAAATGAGATTATTTATTATAGTATTTACCTCTATAGGGCTATGATGATGATTAAATAAGTCCATGCATGCAAAATAATTAGAATAGAACCTGACACATAACAAGCACTGAGCAAAATTTAGCTACCATTCCTTCCTTCA
>NW_011893862.1:0-2243 GCF_000151845.1 Pteropus vampyrus | reverse complement strand
TCTAATAGAGATAGAAATCATGGTTATGTTTCATATAATGAGGTTTGAGCGACATAAATTTTCCATCTTAATCATAAAAGATGAGTAATGGCTAAAATTCTGTGAGTTTAATTCTGTTCTCAAATAGCCAGGCTAATGGTTCTAGAAGCCCTGGAAAAATAAAGAAGAGGCTTAACAATTTATTCTACAAAGGCATTAAACTATTTAATTATTTTGGAATTGGAGCCATTAGATTGAGCCAAGTTTAGTTTTGTTTTGTTTGTTTTCTATTTCTTCCTAGACTTTTTAGACTTGAGTATAAAACGTAGCCAATTATACATGAATTTTTTTCTCCCAAGACCCTGCCGTGTTAACATGTACCTGTAATTGGCATTCAGTCACATTTCTTTATTACCTTTGGGTGGCAGATCCTGGCATGTAACACTCACCAAATTGAGAAGCAAGTCTCTGACTGCAGCTTTAAACCTGTCAGGCAAACTCTTAAGACATTTCTTAACAACAAAGAGTTGCAAAAGTCAGAAGCTATGATTTTTATCAAGTCTTTAAACAGAGAACGTGTCGTCGTCGTCGTCGTCATCATCATTATCATCGTCATTATATTCACTTTGAGGGGATGTCGGGCTTGGTTTTGCATTTGTGTTCGGTTTAGTTTGCCTTTACTCTGTAAATCTCTTCTCAGAATCAGAGTTCAACCCTTTGGACAAAAGTCAACACCACAGACTGAACTGCGCATGTTTCAGGTTACACTATCAAGATGTTTGCCAGTTTTGAGAAGTCATAAACATTCGTCGAAAGTCATTAGTACCTTAAAATAAGGATGATCATTTTCTTCTCCTTTAATTTTCATCTATTTTCTAAAAATTCTATCAGGAATAAGAAAATCCATTATCATTTAGAGCTCAGCAGCTTTTGGAAGGCTTTCTCCATTATGGAAAATGTCCTGTGTTTGAATCTCAGTTCACTAAGGTAGAAGCCAGACACTCATCCTTCCAGTCTCTTTTGCAGCCAGGGTGCAGGCTCTTCCGCTCACATATACCCACGTCCCATTTTAGCTGGATTCCATACCATTTAATACGTTGTCAAGTAGCCAGATGGGTTCCGTCGTTTGCAGTCAAACCCCCTGGTGTGTGTGCATGCGTGTCTGCGTGGGAGCACACGTGCACATCATTTTAAAAGCAACACGACTGCCACGAGCATCACCACCTTTCTCTTCTGAGAAAGTCTTTATTTATTTATTTATTTGCCCGAAAAAAAAAAAAAAAGGAGTGGGTAGGTGCATCCAGTGGCTACTCTGTGTGAGGCATGTTTGTATTTTCAGCACCAGGCATAGATAATATGGCCATGGTCCCAGCCATTGTGGGGCGTACAGTCTGTCGTTCCTCTGTCCCTTTCATATTGATGCCCATCTTTAAAACACAACATCCCTAATGGTATCCGTCCATACGCGTGTCATGTAAAGCGTGCTCACTTCCTTAGGTGACATCGGTGCCTCATTCTTCCATAACTTCAGAACCCATGAGTGTCACCATTTAGATGATACTTTAATAAAGGGGAAATGAGAATTTCTTATATATCTGAAAAACACCAAAGTTGTATCTTTAGGATCAAGAATAAAGGACTTCGTATAAACATAGTTGCTGAGAGAGAGAATAAATTCACAACCCGAGTTATTGCTTATTCGCTTTCCTTACCACTGGAATTGAATAGATACGATGAGCGAGTGTTAAACTATAGGAAAAGAAAATTAAGAATCACGAAGAAGAGCATCGTAGGTTAATGATGACATAGTGTAAAATATTAATTATATTACACACAAATAAATATAACACAAAGTAGAGAATGAAGCAATAAATGTGGACAAGAAAAATCAGAGGTTTCTTCATCATGGCATAAGATTTAAGCTGCTCCTTTGCAATGCTAGTGTGGGTTTAAATTCTGGTTCTGGTAATGACTTGTGTAAACTTGGACAAGTTGCTTAACCTATCTGGCTTAGTTTTCTTATGGATAAAATGGAGTTAATAATAATGTCTACTTTCAACATTGTTGAGAGGATTAAATGAGTTAATATATGTAAAGTATTTCAGATAATATATTCTGATACATTTTAGCTATTAGTAGTACATTTTGGCTTTTGGGGTTATTAATGTGTAATGTATCTTAGCTATTAGTATTGCCTTGAATAGGTAAAGAGGGTGTATTTTAGGGAGGTGGAAAGGTAAATAATAAAATCACAACAGAAATGA
>NW_011893861.1:5416-5741 GCF_000151845.1 Pteropus vampyrus | reverse complement strand
GATTCAACTCCCTTAGGGGTTCCTAATATGAACCATGACACATAGAAATTAGAGTGACTCTGTTCTTACTTCTCCCATCATGTACATAACTAGTATGCTTCCACAGGCATAGAGAAGTTAATTCATTTCAGACAATGGATGCTGTAGGGCTTTAAGGCTTAATTCTTTTGCAGAAGTCCAGTTAAGAAAGGGTGACCTACAATAGTACTGTAATAACTGTGTATGGCTTTCAGGTGAGTACGAGACCTATCGGGGTGACCACTTCATAAGGTATATAAATGTCTAATCACTATGTTGTACACCTGAAACTCAGATAATATCGTAT
>NW_011893861.1:4166-4546 GCF_000151845.1 Pteropus vampyrus | reverse complement strand
GATTCAACTCCCTTAGGGGTTCCTAATATGAACCATGACACATAGAAATTAGAGTGACTCTGTTCTTACTTCTCCCATCATGTACATAACTAGTACGCTTCCACAGGCATAGAGAAGTTAATTCATTTCAGACAATGGATGCTGTAGGGCTTTAAGGCTTAATTCTCTTGCAGAAGTCCAGTTAAGAAAGGGTGACCTACAATAGTACTGTAATAACTGTGGATGGCTTTCAGGTGAGTACGAGACCTATCGGGGTGACCACTTCATAAGATATATAAATGTCTAATCACTATGTTGTACACCTGAAACTCAGATAATATCGTATGCTACCTGTAATTGAAAAATAATTTTTAAAAATGTTAAAAAACAAACAAAAAAAA
>NW_011893861.1:0-2001 GCF_000151845.1 Pteropus vampyrus | reverse complement strand
AAACCAGTTAGAATACGAAGCCACAGTGGCAAGAACAGGGTGCCTGGGGTTAAGGCTGTCCTGGGAGACATCTGGGACAGTCTTCGGGTGCCTGTAGAGAGCTGACACATTCCCTGCTGCACTGGAAACATTCAGCTGTGTTTAAAAGGCCAGGATGTTCTCCTCTTTTACTAAAGTCCCGGCGATGATGGAGGAAGCTTCCTCGAGTGAAATGGGAGACAGAGAATCCCGCCTGGTAGGTACTGCAGACTATAGCTCAACACTCCTTCCAGACCCACGCTGCCCGTTCTGGCGGCCGCGAGCCACATGCGGTTCCTGAGCACTTGAGATATATCCAGTGGGAATGGAGACAGGCAGTAAGTGTGAAATACACACAAGATCTCAAAGTCCTCACACCCGCAACCATGCAAAATATCTCCGTAATTTTTTATACTGCTCGCATATCAAAATAATAATATTTGGGTACATTAGGTTAAATAAAATATTAAAATTAATTTCACTTGCTTCTTTTACTTTTAAAAATGTGACTACTAGAAAATTTTAAATTTCATATAAGGCCCACGTCCATTTCTACTGAACCTTAGCTTGTATATAATCCAATTTAAAACTTCAACATCAGTGTCAGACAATGGTTTCTAGATTGGATTCTTTCATATAAATAAAATAAAATTTAAAAAATTATGGGGACCGTTGCTTGCAACATTTTATTTGTCAGGAAAGAACATATTATAAAAATCTCAGCATCTAGCATCATCATTATTTCATAAAAGAAAGGGTGTTTAAACACCAGAAAAGGTCACGATCTCAGAATAACGAAAAGCCTTTTAAACTATAAAATTTAGCTTTAAGAAAATCTCCCTCGTGGTCTTCCGCTCTTCCCCAGCTTCCTGGATCAGATCGACACTAATTCACCTGCTGGGGTCCGAAAGTACAGGTGAAGGGTGTTTGTTCCAGTTTTTGGCCTTGCATCTCCTCAGGCATTGCTGCCGCCCATGCTCTCACATGCGGTCAGGCTCTCCTCTGACCTGGAGAATGCAGGCACCGTTGGCTGCATGGAGACCTCCAGGAAAGGACCAGTGCTCCCTCTGCACCGATGATACCCCTATGTCCTTCCAGACAACTAATTTTGGTCTTTTACGATGATCAGGCCCTTCGAGGTGAGGGGGATGCCGAGGTCTGCTGGAAACTGTGGGAGGTGGCAGTGCCTTCTCTCCAAGAGAATCAGTTGCCTTCCGGAGGCTGCAAAGAACCTTCCTTGGGGACAGTACCAGGACCCGTGTTAGGTGGTACCGAGCACCACCCAGATGGCAGCTGTGTAGGCGTGGATGTGTGCGTGCACAGGAGAGAGTATTCTCAAAAGGCAAACGCAGAGTCTAGCCAGGACCCAAGTGTGAGGGTGGGCCAAAGCTCATTTTTGCAATGTTTCCTGAAAAAGATTCCTCAGTGTCTGGGACTAGGGCTCTTTCAAGTCTTATCTTAGCCCCACTTGATCCACACGCCACAGTAGTAGTAATAGATAACATTAATGGAACCCTTGCTCTGTCTCAGATATTCTTCGAGAGCTTTAAATCTGCACAGTAATTCTCTGAGGTAGGTGCTGCAATGCTTCCTCTCCTGTGAGGTCACAGCCAGTGAGCAGCAGGGTCTCGATGGAACACCGGATGGGCTGGCTCCCCGCTCCGAGCTCTCACACGCTCCACGAGGATGGCCTCTGATGGTCTTCCGACTCACTGGCTCTCAAACCTCTATTTCATATTGACTTTTCTCTCTGTCTTTGGTCTGGAAGGCCACAGGCCGGAAGGTTCTGGAAAGATGGAAAGTCACAAATCTGGGCTGTCCCTCACCTACTAAAGGATATCTCCCCTTGATATTCCCTGAGCTACTTCCTGATATTTTTCAGACCTTCCAGCTAAAGGATTAAGTAAAAGAGTCATTCTCTTCTTTTACTTCGTGGGGAAAAAGCTCCACAAATTGAGGCAGCTGAGATAAGACTTGCGGCCT
>NW_011893860.1:5298-5714 GCF_000151845.1 Pteropus vampyrus | reverse complement strand
ACAGAGTCCCCATCTTTCCCGATTCCACACGGTCACCTCTTGCCCGCTGAGCTTCTGGACACTCCCCAGCGATGACTCTTAAGGGTCGTTCAGATTCCCAGCTCCGTTTGCCTGGAAGTTTCGCGGACGTGTTCCTCCCGTAGCCTGTGGATCAGGAGACACGCGCGTCTCTCATTTTGTAGCGAAGGACTGTTCCAGGAGAGCGGGGATCCCTCTCGGCGTGTTGTCCAGGCTCTCGATGCCTCGAACAGAGAACTGAGCAGGACGCTGAAGCAGCAGAAAAGTATGGCTGTTTTTGGAAGGGAGGGCAGAGTGACCGTACACTTGCAGTCGTGGAAGGGGGCAGAGCGAGGGAAGCATGGCTCAGGGGCCCAGCAACAGAGCCTTTGAGGTTTTGATCGCATTTGCTGTGGCCG
>NW_011893860.1:2356-3557 GCF_000151845.1 Pteropus vampyrus | reverse complement strand
ACTTTTAAAGCTCCCGGTGCATCCTCTCCCGTGCGCTCGGCCCTGGCCTCGTATGACGTCACAGATCTAAATGAACCGCAGTTAAGTACAATGAAATGGTTCGTGTTTCGCTCGCTCGGCTCACTCAGCAGCCTCATCCTGCCGATGGCTACCACACCGTGCAGCGCACCGAGCCTTTTTACTCTGCAGTGGGGGTTGGACAGCACTGGTCCAGATGATTCCAGCTGCCTGTGTTTTTTGCATTTTTTTTTTTTTTGGTTCAGCGGAGCAAATGATGAATGAGGGAATCGAGTCATCCAGAGAATAAGCAGAGTTAATCAAACACTGTTGAATTAGCTGAATTGTGAGTTGCCAAGACGGGAGGGTGCTTCTCTGGTTGAGTTGTTAATAGGGTGTTTCAGGTCAGCGGAGTTATCCGGGGGTGTAGGGGTGGGGAGGGGTGTAGCATGAGAAACCACATTGCCTGGACCGTAAAGGAGGCCTTTTAGACCCCATGCAAAGCCTCCCGAAAGAGTAGGCTCATTACACACACCTTCGTCCTGGTCCAAACTCACTGAGTTCGCGCTCACCGCCGGTTTCGATCGGCTTCACAAGCAGCGTTTTTTTCTTTCTATTTTTATTTTCCAGTTAGAGTTGACATTCAGTATCACTTTAGATCAGCCTCAGGCGCCCAGCATGGTGGTTGGACATGTAAACAATTTTTGAAATGATTCCCCTTAATTAGTCTAGTAATTGGGTTCGCGAGGAACTTCAATGGTTAGTTTATTATAAACGAAATTTCAATCACTCTTTTCAGGCTGAAATGAGAATAAAATTAAATAGCCAAGGGGACTGTGCAAGTTATGAGCTTGGGTTAAAGGCCAGATTGGTCCTATAGAAATAGGGTTTCCCATCCATCACTAATGTATATCCCCACCACGCTGTTCTTCTTAGCTTTTGGAAAGTTATCAATATGATAACCACACAAGGCCAAGTTGAGTGCATCTGCACTGATGTATTACAGGCACTTTCACGTGGACAAAGCTGGGGTGATCGGATCTGGCCAAGGGGACAGGAAACGTGAGAGTCTCGCCCCCCACCCCCCGCCCGGTCCTGTCAAGAGCACGCCCAGCCTTCCTTGAGCTTGGTCAGACGGGCAAACCCCACAGATGGGTATTGAGCCGTCGGCATCACAAGCTCCTTCTGTGCGACGAGCATTAGC
>NW_011893860.1:0-1321 GCF_000151845.1 Pteropus vampyrus | reverse complement strand
TTGTATTTTCCCAGAACGAAGGCTGTCTCGCCGTGCCCGTCATTCGATTGCGTTATCTGCCTCGCCGAGGAGGGTTAGTTCTTAGAAATGTATAGGAAACTGCTCGTGTTAGCACGTAAACTCCTTGCGAGGCACAGACACCGCCCCCCCCACCCTCCACACACACACACATACACACTCCTCTGCCTTGGCCAAGCACCGTTAGTTGACCCTCATTGGGCTTGCGATGAAGATGGACCTATTCTGCTGATTTAGCATTTCTGTGTGTAAAAATTAGGGAAGATGTGCACACAGCCCTCGAAGCTCATAATTATTCAGGACGCGTCATTGAGTTCTCTGAAACTGGGAAATAAGCGACATAGGCTCATTTCCTATTTTCATTGTGGGCAACGTTTTGCTTTGATGTCCTAAGAAGGGTTTATTCAGTACGAAGGACAGATGGATATTTTCAGAGGCGGCCGCGACCACAGGGCTGAGTGAGCTCGTTTCCTGTGTTTTATAATGGGAAACCAGGGCGGTGGCATTCGCCTGGGACCTCCAGGATGATTGCGTCAGCCCCTGAACCGTGGAGCTCCTGGGGCTGTGGCGAAACCACCTGCTTAGAGAACCGGTTAGATCCAGCTTTGCAGAGCCCAGAGCGTTCCCGTGAAACAGTTCTGTGGGGACACGTGCCATCTGCCCACTGTGCGGTTTCAAATCTGGAGCATTCGTCCCTAAACCTCCATGTCTTCCTATAAGTCCACCCATAGCCACTTTATCAATTTGTAAAAAAATTTTATGCCCACAGATATGTGTCCACAATAGCTTCTTCATAATGCCTGCTGAAGAAAATGTGTGATTTGGGGGTTTTACGTAATGTTGACATTATATATTTTTAATTTTTTAACGTGGTTTAAAACTTTTCAAAAAAATTGAGAGTCCAGAGAACACCCTCATACCTTTCTTGTAAATCAGCATACAGCAAACTTCCTGCTCGGGACTAGTAAGTGTTTTTGGTTTTCCTGGCCACAGAGATGGTTGCCTATTCAACTTGGCTATCGTACCACAAAAAAAAAACAGCCAGAGACAACGCAAATGAATGGACGTGGCTGTGTAGAGATGGCGTGTCACATTTGGTCCCTCGTTTCTGCTTGCTAACCCTAACTCACCAATTATTAATTTCTTTTGCGTGTGCCATATTTGCTTTATCACATTCTCGCTTTCTCTCTCTCTCTAGTCTGTCTATATAGTCTATATATACTTACATATGTTCTATAACTATAACAATGAACAATAATGTAACATAATAACAATATGGGAAATATATTAAAGCTAAAACAAT
>NW_011893859.1:7103-7542 GCF_000151845.1 Pteropus vampyrus | reverse complement strand
TGACCAGGGCTCTGCAAGGAGTATTAGGGTTTGCCAACAAGAGTGGGGCAGACAGCCCAGCACCCAGTGCCTGCCAGTGTCGGAAATGACCACGCACCTCCTCCCTGCCGGAAGGGAAGAGGGCCCTCCCTGGCTCTGCCCTCTGCCTGGGCCCAGGCCCAGCTCAGCATAGACCCCTTGGCAGTGTGCGACGCAGGCCAGGAAAAACAACGGCCAGAAAGGAAATTCAGCACTGCCTTCCCCTCCCTCCGTTGCCCACTGCCTCTCTCTGCCCCTGAAGCTCTCCAAGGACAGTCAGAAGCTGGCCCATAAGGCTATTCTCACAGCCCCTCTGGGCCATCAAGCTTTCTTCTTTCACAAAGTGGGGTGAGCAATTCCTCGCTATCAGAACAAGGATTTTGCAGGGGGAAAAATCAGATCCTTGAGCCCGATTCCAGCA
>NW_011893859.1:1581-4013 GCF_000151845.1 Pteropus vampyrus | reverse complement strand
GGCATCTTACAGGATTCTAATGTAGACAAGAGCCCTTAAACTCAGATCCCACAGAGCCCTGTGCCCCTGACGGAGGCCAATGAGAGCAAAGAGCATGCCGGCCAGGAGGGCAGGAGCCTGTGGCCTGGGCTTGTCCCCTCTCCTCTCTGAGCCTCAGTGGTCCTGGGCCCCCTCAGCTCTCACAGGTGATCACAGAATCATTTATTACTTCCCAAGCACTTGCCATGTGCATTTCTTTCCATCAGATAGCGCTTTGATTAGTATCCCCATTCTGAGGCTCAGAAAAGAAAGGTCATTTGCCTAAGGTCACACAGCTAGGAAGATACAGAACCAAGATTTGAAACTGGTTCAACTCTAGAGTCTTGCTCTCAACCTGACCCTGTTATTGGCCTAAAGTGAATTGACAATTTATATTAATATCAACAATAAAACTATTAATAGTAAGCCCAACAGTGAGCTTGCACTGTCAGATGCTCATTGGGCCCCACCTGCTTGTCTCATTTGATCATCTTCTGATCCTCCCAACTCCTTCTAAGGTAGAGGGGCTGAGATACTACAGGAGGCAAAGCAGCTGCAGCTTCCGGAAACCAGGGCAAATCCCCAAAGCACAAACAAATGCGCTCAGCCATGAGGTCACTGTTTACAGCGCTGGGGCCTGGCTCCTGCCAAAGGCAACCAGCAGCCTCCACGCCATGGCAGCCCTGCCTGCCAGTTAGCTTAATGGCCCCTCATTCATCAGGCCCTCGTGGGCCTCAGGGTGTCCCTGTCATTCTGAATCTTCTGGGAGGGAGATGGGAACTCACTAAGGGACTCCCCTGGCAAAGCAGCATCTGAGCTCTGTGTGGCTAAATCCTCCCAGGAACCCTGGGAGGGTGGGAATGTCACCCCCATTTTACAGATAAGGAAACTGAGGCTCAAAGAAGGGAGGCACCTACCTGGGTCACCCAGGAATAAAACCCAAAGCCAGAACTTTTTCTCCAGCAACATTTCTCAGAAAGGAAATGTTTTGCTGGCATGTTCTTGAGCCTTCTGCAGGAGTCCCACCAGGTAGGAATTTATTCCTGGATCCTGGACCTGACACTCGGGGCCTGGGAATCTGCATTGTGAACAAGCCCTCCGGGTATTCTAATCCACCTGGGAGGCTGGATTCTGGCCACTTATCCTGCCAGTGCTTTATAAGTCTATAAGTTATAAATTCTCCTGAACAATAACACCACAACCAACATTCGCTCATTTGCTTAGATATGTTGCATCCTGTGTCAGACACTGTGCTCAGCATTGTCTTTATTTCATTTTATTCTCACAAAAATCTCTATAGGTAGGGATTAGTTTTATCTCCATTTTCCACATGGGGAAACTGAGGCTCAGAGATGTGAAGGAGCTTTCCCGAGGCCAAACAGCAAGCAAGCAGCAGAGCGGGTCTCTGCCCTGCTTCCTTCTCCCTGAGGTTCAGTAGGTCTTGTAGGCTATGAGGACCGGCAGAGAGAGAGAGAGCCTGGGTGCAGGGAGAGGGGGAGAGGGGGAGAGACCAAAGCCAGAGGTTTCATTCATGGCACCCTCACCAATGACCTACCTGCTTGATAAAGCCACTGGAGCTGCAAAAGCCTTGAAAATTTGGCTGGTCTAAGCCCCACATTTAACAGAGGAGGAAATTGAGGCCCTAAGAGGTGGGGGCCAGTCATGGGCCAAGGAGCTGGCAGAGCAAGTCATAGAGTCCCCAGGGATACTCTCCTAGGCAGCTCCTGGACATGTCTCCACCTGAGTCCATCCAGCCCTCCCAGGAGGTACCCAGGAAGTCAGCACTTTGAAGACCTCCAAAAAAATGCCCTAGAGCACCTTCAGCACACAGGGTAGAGTGTGGTGGCCAGAGGCATCCAGCCCAGGCATGTGTGGTGAGCTCAGCACTCCAGCTGCAGAGCAGGGAGAAGAGGGAGGGAAGAGGGAAAGGTTGATGCTGATTGGCTAGTTCAAATCCTAACAGAAGGGGCCGTTCCCCTCCCCTCTACCAAGCCCGACCCCCCTTACACACACACACACACACACACACACACACACACACACACACACACACACACACACCAGCTGCTCTCAGCTCCTCCCATGGAGGCCCAGGCAACCGAGCCAGCCAGCTCCCGGCTCCTACCACCCTCCGCCCTTCCTCATCGCCCCAAGGCTGACTTTCTGTGTCTCTGCCTAAAATCCCCAACTACCTGGGCCCAAACTCAGATTCCTCTGAGATTCCCTGGCTCTTCTCCACTCCATAGAACCCCCAATCCAGTGCCTGGGGTTTGAATATCTGTGTCACCACTTGTCCCAAGAGTTGCCCTCTCAGGTGGAGGTGCACTTTGGACTTGGAGACATAACCTTTCTGAGCTCAGTTTCCTCACCTATAAAACAGACCCTGAACCCACGGTGCACAGGGAGACCGGAGA
>NW_011893859.1:0-606 GCF_000151845.1 Pteropus vampyrus | reverse complement strand
GGGAGAAAGTGATGTTGTTAGGTAGCTAGTCAGACATGAGCGACAGGGGGAACAAAGAAATTTGGGCGGCCTAGAGACCGCCCAAAGAACATCCCGATGGTAGTAGAATTCTGGGTACACATGCGCACACTAGGCAAAGAGTTATAGAGCAGCCAGGTGTCAATCAAAATGACCTCACTTGCCAAAAACACCTAAAAACACCTTTGAAACCACTCATCACGGCCCCAAATATAATGCAGACTTTCCCCTCCTCCTGGGTTACAGCTAGCCAGTTTTAGGCTTAACCTGTCTTCTAACTTCATAATGTGCTTTTAATAAATGAATATTTTATTAAATATTCATATATAAAATATTCGCTAAGTTGAAATCCATTTCTCCAGCAGTGAAAAAGACCTAGAGGTGTGTTACTGGAACTCAGTCACAGAGGATGAATGATCTGCCAAAGGCATCCCTGAGGAGCCAGAGCACCCAAGGATAGTGCTAATGGGACAGGGGGGCCCAAGAAGCAAAAGAACAACTATGTAGGCCCTGCAGAGGAGGCCACAGTCTGGACAATTGGGTTTACAAGGCCTCTGAGCATCCCTTTCCACAAAGAAAATGGGTGGC
>NW_011893858.1:1594-6041 GCF_000151845.1 Pteropus vampyrus | reverse complement strand
AAAACTACCTACTATTCATCTCATTTTACTGTTCTTATCTATAACAATGGCTTTGCACATTTATTTTCAGGATTAATTTTAATTTTATACTTTGAATTGTAATTCTGCACATTCAGTAGTCCCTCCCTTTTCTGCAGGATATACATTTCAAGACTTCCAGCAAATGCCTAAAACTGGGAATAGTACTGAACCTTATATACACTATGTTTTTATATACATACATACCTATGATAAAGTTTTATTGATAAATTATGTGCAATAAGAGATTAATAACAGTAACTAATAAAATAGAACAATTATAATAATATACTATAATAAAAGTTATGTGAATATAGTCTGTCTCTCCAGTAATTTTTAACATTTTCCAGTCATAACTTATTCCTAAATCTGTGTAACCATCCCTTACTTACAGTACATAGCTTGGTGTTATTTTTTTTAGGGGATCTCTTGCTGATGCCTTTGTATGAGTTCGATGACTTTTGGTGCAATGCATTGCTGTTAATTGAAACATTTTCTGTGTGTGATGTCCATCCACAAATTTTTTGCTTTGTCCATCTTAACTAAACACTTATTATGTACTGGCTAGAACTTTTGTAGTTTGAGGTGCAACAGCAAAACCAGAACACATTTTTTTTTTTCTTCACAATTTCACAGATAAAAGATTCATTCTTACTGTAGATCTTAGTGACCTCAGCATGCATACACTTTCTTTTTCTTTCCTTATTAAGTTGAGCACTTTTTACCTTTTCACTTTATGGCCTTTCTTTGGCATATCCGAATTGCCAGCATCAGTACTCTTGGCTCTTTGGGGACATTACTAAGTAGAATAAGAGTTGAACACAAATATTGTGATGATCACTTGGTCTGATAATTGAGAAAGCTACTAAGTGACTAACAAGCAAGTAGCATATACAGTGTGGACATGCTGGACAAAGGGATGATTCACGGGTAGATGGTGCAGTAGGTAAAAGCAGGGTTTGCCTCTTCCCAGGTCTGCACCGAAATTATAACCAAATTATAAAATAATCAACATGGAGAACCACTTGAAGTCTAGTGAATTATAACATCTATATCTGATAACATAAAGGAGCCACATCGAAGCCGGTACGAGGGGAAAAATCATGAATCGGGCTGGACCTACATCTGCAGGTGATATTGGGAGGGAGGGAGAGGCTGCAGGACACCCCTGAAGGAGAGGGGTGTCCTGGCCTCATTTGGGAATTGCCCAGCCCAGGGTCCCAGGCCAGAGAAGAAGAGTTTCCAAAAGCTCTGACTGTAAAAACCAGAGTAGATTCTGATATCTGGGTGAGATGGAAGGAAACTGAAACCTTAGACACCTCTTTGAAGGACCCACGCACAGGCTCTTTCACCTGCAGCACTTACCCAGGATATCAGTGGTGGGTCAGAGGCTCACATGGGATACTTACTGAGAAAGGCTACATTACCTGACTTCAGAACTTCTAGCTGGTGAGGCTAGAAGGACAGCCACCATTGTGCCTTAGCCTGCCCCCGCCCCCGTACTGGTCAATCTAAAGACCTCACCAGCTTGACTGTGCAGAAGCCTCCCAGAGCACCATTAGGAAGCACTGGCCTAAGGAGATTAGCCCTCCCCAGATTGCCTGGGGCTTTTGTTGCTGTATATGGCTGCCACACTCTGCGCATATTCAGAGCCAAATATTCCCAGCTGTCAGCCAGCCCTGTGAGCATACATTTTGTAGTTTCAGGCAGATCACTGCTGCCAACATGAACTTGGGTAAATCTTGGGATCTGTGAGCCAGTCCCAGACAGCAGCGGATCTTGCTATGATTTGAGACTTTTTGGGGAATGTGTGAAAGGTTACCGAAGTTGCAGAAAGACTGAGGCTGTATTGATCTGACCTGAGATCCTGCCCCCATCCAACCAACAAATTGCTCCAGGCAGCCCATTGACAGTGAACCACCACCACCCTGCCCCTCCTCCCTAGTCTCCCAATCCACAAGGGCAACAAACTTTGGCTAGCACAGGACGAGCACTGCATGAAAATGAGTTGCAGGAATACCTCTGCCGCCTGCAGGATTTGGAATATTGTGTAGGCGACTGCAGGGGGTCTGTGGGACTGCTGCAAATGGTGGCCAGTCTCACTGTGATCTGTGACTACAGCAGGAACACCCAGGCACAGAAGTTGCAGCCCAGCTGAGGCTGTATTGGCCTGAGGGCCCTTGTGTCTCCCTGAGATCCCACTTCACCTAAGCCACAAAGTACCTGCAGCCCATTGACTGGCAGCCTCCCCTATATTGCTTTTCTCTGAGGTTGCTCAGTCTGCATAGGCAACAGACCTTGGCTAACGCAGTAAGTGCATTTCAGGGAAAACAGTTGTGGGTACACCACTGCTGCCAATAAAAGCTGCAATATCTCTTGGGAGTATTGCAGGGGTCTGCGGGACCGCTCCAGAGAGCTGCTTGTCTCCCCATGACTACTATGGGAATGTGCAGACATAGAAATTGCAGAAAACTGAGGCTATTGGCTTGACGGCCCTTGACTCCTCGAGGTCCTGCCCCATCTAATACACAAAGTGCCTGCCGCATGTTGATGGGCAGCTGCTCCTGCCTTGGGTTGGCACATTCTGCCCAGTCAAAAAATCTCAGCCAGAGAAGTGAACAAAGTTCAGAGAATACAGTGACAAGAATATCACTGCTGCCAGCCTGAAATACAGTATCGCTTGGGGAAATCTCAAGGGTTTTGTAGGCCCAACACAGACAATAGTAGGACACGCAGTGATATTTGAACTTGGTGAGAGTCCGCAGTCCCAGAGCTGGCAGCAAATCTGGTGCTGTGTAGGCCTAACAGCCCCGTGCCTCATTTAGATGATGCCCCACCTAACCCACAAATAACCTGTGGCAAACCTGCTCCCAGACAACCCAGTGCCATCTTGTGCTTTCCTTGGGTCACGAATTCAACAGCAAACAACAGCACTCAGTTCATGCAGCCCACGCAAAGCCCATTCATCAGAGAGAAGCATTTGGTGGCAGGCCACAAACTCACATCCATGAGCTTCAGTAATTCTTAAACAGAGCTTAGGTGTCAGCTGACCCGAGGTGGGCAACAGCTGACCTTGTACAATTGGAAACTTGTACAGGTTGCCACAGAGACAGCACTGACATGTAAACTGACACTGCAGTGGCAGAGGAAATTTACTCCATAGATCCAGGAGACTCCCAGGGTCCCTGCACCACCCAACTGTATGTATATCACTCAGAGGCTCTTCCAGTTTCAGGACTTATGAGCAACTGACAGGCAGTGTCAGGCCTTAGGGAGCACTGGTCCCTCTGCTAAACTGCTCTAGGTCAGAGACAGGGGATAACCAGGCTACTGCCTACAGCACTGTCTCTTCTACTTATCTGTAGATCCATCATAGGCAACAACCATTTGCGGATCGCTTTGTAGCTCCCACCAGGTAGCTTTGAACAATCAAAGACAGCAGCTGACCTTGGCCTACTGGGGAGCCCCTCCCAAGGGGCCACAAAACCAGCGAACCCAGAGGATGGCACCACACCACAACAGAGCAACTCCTGACTAGTCTCATAAGTGATACACACAAAGGGTGGTTTGCAATAAGTACACAAGTCAGCTAGGGCAAATCCTTATTAGTGTCAGCCCCACGCAACAACTCTTACCCTTTGGGGGCAGCCAATTCCCATAATTAGTCAGCCTGAGCATTAATCCTACATCCACTGATGTACTAACACCAATAAAGTTTTAGCAACAACAGAAGACCACACACAACCCAGGAGATCAGGGAGAGTACACCACTGGGCTACACAGGACACTTTCTACATTAGGCCAACATGCCAAGTCTGAGAGATGAAAAAAAATATTGCTAACACATAGAAATGAACACAGAGAGTCTAATAAAATGAGAAAACAAAGAAACACACCACAAATGAAACAGGAAAAAAAAAAATCCATAAAATAAGCTAAATGAAATGGAGGCAAGCAACTTACCAGAGATAGAGTTCTAAATAATGGTTATAAGGATGCTCGACAAACTTAGAATCTATGATCACAATGAGAACCTCAACAGAGAGATAGTAAGTATAAAAAAGGACACAGAAACTATTAAAAAAAAAAAAAACAGGCAGAAATGAAGAATACAATAATTGAAATGAAGACTACACTAGCAGGATTCAATAGTAGATTGATGAACCAGAAGATCGAATCAGTGAACTGGAAGACAAGGTAGCAGAATACACCCAATTAGAACAACACACACAAAAAAAGAATTTAAAAAATGAGGAAACTATGGGATATTGAAAAAAGAAATTGAAGAAAATGCAAATAAATGGAAGCATACGCATGGATAAAAAAATTAACATTGTTAAAATGTCCATACTACAAAAAACAATCTATAGATTCAGTTTAATCCCCATCAAAAAACCCTCATTTTTCACAGAACTAGAACAAATAATCA
>NW_011893858.1:0-354 GCF_000151845.1 Pteropus vampyrus | reverse complement strand
TCTGGCTGTAAAGATGAAGCCAGAATTCAGACAGAATTCAGAGATGAGCCAAGAATTCAGAGAGCCTCTAGAAACCAGAAAGGACAAGAAAACGGGTCATTCCTTAGAGCCTGGATCCAGAAGAAATGCAGCCCTGCTAACATCTTGATTAGGCCCATTTCATGCTTCTGAGCTACAGAACAGTAAGATGATATATTTGTCTTGTTTAGAGCTACTAAGTTTGTAGCAATTTGTAGTAACAACTATAGACAACTAATACATCTATCTTAATTATGTAGTTAATTTTTCAAACTTCATTTATAATGCACACCCTCCTAAGAAGTTATGAGCAATATAGACAGCATTTGCTTAAGA
>NW_011893857.1:6244-11148 GCF_000151845.1 Pteropus vampyrus | reverse complement strand
CGTGGGCCATTACCGTGTTGCAGGGTATTCTATTGGAAGGACTTAAAAAAATGAACTCGTTTAATTCTCAAAACAACCCCAGGAGGTCTGTAGTTTTGTTGTCATTGTTTTCTGGTAATTCCAATGGTAATTCCATTGTTTTCTGGTAATTCTTTATAGTTACTCTTTTCCCTATTTTATAGATGAGAATATTGAGGCACAAAGATATAAGCCCAAGATCACACAGCTAGATAGTAACGAAGTCATACAAAGGAACTCTACAGAGCAAAGAAAATGAATGGAATAAAAATGTACATATCATCATGGATAAATTAGCAAACAGAAAAAGCAGGTAGTAGAATGTTTTGAACAGTAAGATACCATTACATAAGTTCAAAAGATATGAAATAATACTGTCATGACAAATTAGCAGAAACCAGGTGGCTTTAGACAACAGAACTTTATTCTCTCACAGTTCTAGGGGCCAAAAGTCTGTCCTCAAGGTGTCCTCAGGCTGCACCCCCTTCAAAGGCCCTAGAGGAGAACCCTTCCTGGCATCGTCCAGCTTCTGGTGGCTCCAGGTGTTCCTTGACCTATAGCCGCATCACTGTGATCTCTGCCGCCATCTGCACATGGCCTTCCCTTCTCTCTCTTGTTAAGACACTTGCCATTGGATTTAGGGCCTGCTAGATAAATCCAGAATCATCTCTTCTCAAGGTCTTTGACTAAATTACGTCTGTAAAGATCCTTTTTCCAAATAAGGCCATAGTCACAGGTCCCAGTGGTTAGGATGTGGGAGGCTACCATTCCACTCTCTTCAGATATGATCAATAATTTATAGATACATACCTAAGTGGGAAAGATAAACACCACACCCTTCTCTGGGACCGGAAGAGGTGGGTAGGAGAATAGAGAGGAGGACCTTACAGAAGGAGATCAAACATATCCGTAATGCACCGCGCATGAACCATCCGAGACAAATCTCACGGAAGGCTGACCTTGGGTAGGGATAAGTGGAAGGTGTACAGGCGGTGGTCGCGTCTTCCTCTGTAATTTTCTATAATTATAAAATATTTCGTCATTTTTAAAACTCGAACGACGCAAAGACGTTCTCTCTCTTGGCTCTAACACAGTGTTTGGAGGAGTCACTTTTGAAAAGCCCTTGACCAGCCTTGACCACACACCGTCATTAAAGGCCTGTCACATAATTCATTACCACCTTCGGCCCCGTTCAAGCCTGCGGAAGCAGCCCTTCCACGCTTACCTAACTCGTCTCTTCAGATTTACAGCTTTCCTCCCTACCGTTTTTCTCACTTCAGATGCTTTTTTTTTTCATTAACAACATAACTGCTCCAATAATGATGATGCGCGCTCCAAATATCAAAGACTAATCAGACACAGAAATACACAAGCAAAATCTGCGAACGGCGAGCCCCCCTCATGGTGCTTTTTGTGCTTCTACCAAACGACTTATCTCACACGCCTTTTAAATCACATTTTACCTTCTGAGAAACGAGCGCTCTCACCCGCATCGAGAACGCGAGCACTTCGCGAAAAAACTGTTGTACCCAACCTTTATTTTAGAAGCTGTTCTTATATTTATATTAGGCATTATTATTTAACACCCTGTGTTTATTGTTCTTTTGGCAAAACCCCAATTTCAATGCAGTGAGCTGCGCTGCATGAATGTGACACAGACCAGTATGACACGGGAGAGCGTCTCCAGGGGCTCCGTTCGGTCACTTAGCGTGGTTAATACACCCACACTTTCTTCTAGGGTTTACATTCTCTCACCTCTTTCACCCCATGTTTATTCATCTAAAAGGGGTGGGGGACAGAAATGGGAAAAAAAAAAAGGAAAAACAAAAACACACTCCATCTTCCCTTTTGGAACGCATCCCAGGATTAAAACAAATAGAAGAATATTGTGCAAATTTCCAGGAAAATGTCAATAATGCCTGGTTGAATTTGAACAAGTATCAAAAGACCAAAATGCTTTCTAGCGAGCATCTCCCTGCAAGTCCCACAGAGAATAGGGAACCGTCTGGGTCCCCAACCCTCTGCATCGTTACGGTTCACGTGTCGCAGAGCTGTGACAAACCCTGTTTCTCTGGTTTTAGAGGTTGTGTTTCAGAAGATGCCCTGCATTGTGACCGTTCCTGTAGGTAGCTTCCCAAAGCTGGAGTAAGCCCAGCACGCCCCGATCCTCTTTGTGGGTGATATCCTATCAATATCTGAATGTCACCCAACACTGATTATCATAATATCCCAAGGCCAGATGTGGACTCTACACAAGGACCCTACAGGTGAGGCAGGCTGCAGAGCCCAGCGAAGGAGCGTGGCCTCCGGCTTGGGTGGCCTGGGGCGCCCTGGCTTGGCACATGGCAGCGGTGTGGGTCACCCCCATCGCACTCCCGCTTCCTTATCTTAAAATGAGGGAACAATGAAGACCCCCTCGCAGAGTGTTTTGAGGATTAAATGACCCAGTACACGTGTAGTGCTCAGAGGAGTCGGTGGTAAATATTTCTGTAGCCAACGATGTGAACACATACACAGGCAGACTAGACAAATGCTGAGTATTTGATCTGGCCATTAAAAAAAAAAAAAAAACAGCAATAAAAAAAATAGCAGTTTCTCTCACAATTTAAGAACTAAATGGCCACAAGCAAGAGAGTTTCACTTTGACTTTCAGACTTCGCCCACATACCTGAGGTACCTGGCATTCAAGGTAAAGATTCCGAAGAAGGCCAAATATTTCCTCTACCGACCTACCTCTGGCCAGAAGCACTTATGTGAAACCCTCTGAATTAAAATTCGGGAACTGGTCTAAATCTGAGAACTCTACTCTATTTGCGTGAGGGTTGATTTGAATAAACTATTTAGATGATTCAATACATCGACTGTTCAGATTAGAATTAAACAGAGTAGCTTTTTTTTCCTTGAATTCAATCTCACAATTATTCCTCATGGTACCTTCCAGCAACCCTTTTCTCCACAACATTTTCTCAATGCTGAACCTCATTCTCAGCCCTACCGACCAGACTGAGGTTCTCGTTAGCCTAAGCAACATCCTTTAAGTGAAAAGCAGGAACATCTACTTTATTCTCTCAATACATAAACCATTCAGTTATAACTGATACCAAGGTCCATAAAAATATGTCCTCGCCTAAGAGAAATGGCTTCCGCTTATTACATACGTGTTAGTCCCTGGTACTTGGTCCTCCTTGGTATCCTATTACACAAGTCAGAAACGCCCTCCCTACCCGGCACTCTGCCTGGGACAACCGTTTCTAAACTCTTGTTCCTAGTAGCTTTGGGTCCTAAGAAACTATCTATTCTTTGGGGCAAACCTAGAAAAATGTTAGTCGACCTATTGATGCACTTATGGAAGCAGCGTTTGCTGAGCGCCAGCTGCGTCTGGAGCTCTCCTCTGGGAAGGATGACGCAAACAGAGCGAGACCCAGATGGCCCCTCCGAGGACTTCACAGTCCCACAGGCGAGGCGGGAAGGTGAGTGGGGACAAGCTCGCAGATCAAGGGGACTTGCTATGCTGGCTCTGTGTGCGTCATCGACAACTCCAAAATGGCAGTTCTTCATCGGGGCTTTGTAACAAAGACATGGTTCTTCCCGTGGCTGGGAAGACAACATGTGTGGTCTCCACCAGATGGCCATGGCCAGTGCACAAGGTGGGTGTGTGAGGGAGCATCCTCCTCCCGGCGCATCACGCCCCGCCCCCGCCTGCATCAGAATAGCTCAGAGCGGTTTAGTCATCGCTAACAGCCGGTTCTATCCAGAGCCGGGCAGGTGAGAGCCGGGCAGGTGAGGGCCGGGCAGGTGAGAGCCGGGCAGGTGAGAGCCTAGCATCTAGAACACCTCATCGACTCTAGAGCAGAGGGAGAACACGCCCTTCTCTGCATCTCGCTGTCTTCCTCCATAAGAAGAAGATAATAAAATACACTTACTTACGTCAAGAGGAAGCTACCCAGAAAAACTGGCTTGATGCCTAGGAAGCTCTTTGAACACAGTCGGTGTTTATGAGCAGTGTAACCGCGTCACGTTTGGTTAAAGGTTCCTCCCAAAAAAGACCATCCACCTGGTCTGGCAGCGAAGTCACAGGGAATGTTCCAAAGCTAGTCTGGCAGACGGCCCCAGAGAGGTGGCAACGGAAAATAGGTCTTCGAAAATGATCATTTCGCAATATATACATACGCCAAATCATCATGCTGCACATTTAAAATGAATACGATGTTATACGCCAATCATAGCTCAATAAAACTAGAAGTAAATTTTAAAATAAAAACAAAAAATGATACATTTTGAGTTAGAAGCGGAACGACAAATACCGGTTTTTTTAGTTCTTCTAAAGGCGACCTCAGAACCCCTGGGTGTCTTCGGCAGAGAACCTCTGTCGCTCAAGGGCGTGTTCACAGCCGGAGGGAATTAACCAGAGAGAAATGACAGCCACGACGACGAGTGTATGTTACTGACTGTGCGTCGGCCACTCGATCATGCTGATTCCACTGATTCGGTTAATCCTACAATCAGCCCTAGGAGGTCAGTACCATCATTCTCTTTTTTAGATAAGGTGGCTAAGGTTCAAGGTTAATAGAAACTATAGACATTTATGCCAGGATCGCAAAGGGAGAAAGAGGTTAAGTATAAATAAAAAGGGATCGGAAGATGACAGGAAAGCAAGGAAATTCTAATATGTGGTGCCCCGTGGCTTTAGATCAATCGAAGGAAAGCCCATTTAAATGATTAAAACATCAATTCAATGGAATCTTTCTAAAGAAATTACGTTTTTCTTTTCTTATACAAATACAAAAAAAGAGACTGAAAACGTGATGATTAGCAAAGGTTCTTGTGACCACCTTTTGATGTGTGAACTTGGGGCTACAGCCCCAGTGGTCCATCGAACACCCACC
>NW_011893857.1:3761-4384 GCF_000151845.1 Pteropus vampyrus | reverse complement strand
ATGGGGGACAGCAGTCTGAGCACAGCTGAGAGGCGGGCATGAGGAAGGCTCGTCAAGCTGCCCTCATTAAACCGGCCGGCCATGGACGCCATGGATGCGTCTTACTAGCAGCCCAAGGAGAGAGCCTGAGCGCCGGATGACGGTAAAGCCCCGATATCACCTCTACAACCCTGAATTCCAAGTATCCTTAAAACCACATGCTACGTTTTTCAAGAGGATTTTACGGTTAAACCAGCTTGCAAAACAGTGTCAGGTAAAGACTAACAGGTTTCTTTAAAGCAGGATTTCCCCGATTAGACTAACGCTTAATCTACAAACCTGCTGCCAGCGAGGTGCCTTGTGCAGTGGCTCCCCAAACCGGCGACAGCACCCTCACCTCCCAGGAAAACTGCTCCGGGGTGCGCACCCTGTGAACTATATTTAACCGAATTCCTGATGCTCTGGCATCCGGAGCCTCGCTGACCTCCAGGGCTGGCCGCTTCTTAAAAACAGCCAACACTCACCTGGGCACTCACCTGAGCCCACACGCCTGCATCCCCAAGGCGGCCTGATGATCCAGGAGGGGGTGCATCATCCCTGGGCCGGTACCAGGCAACTACAGGCGGCGTCTGCACCGCAGAGGC
>NW_011893857.1:0-2052 GCF_000151845.1 Pteropus vampyrus | reverse complement strand
TAGTAGCCGCGGACCATGCATTTCCTACTTTCTAGACACTCTAGTGCTGTACAGACTGCCTCTGTGGAGGTGTTCAGCAGCTAGTCAAACAATATGCTGACCCTTACACGCCTGTAGGGACCGCTAGGTATATAGTCATTCAGTATATATTTACCGAACACCTACTTATACATAACCGTACTAACCACTTAGTATCTATAAAGATAAATAACCGTTGCTTTGAAGAAGCGTGCTATCCAGAGAAGGAAACAGCTAATGGCAACTCACTCTAATTCAAGTATAGATAAAAAGAAGTATAAATAAAAATTTAAAAAAAAAAACAGAAAAATATCATTACCAAAGACCTGATGCCGAAGGCGAGACAGAAGCTCAGCTTTAAAGAACGGATAAGATTTTGAGTTGGTAAATGGAGAGGAAAAGCAGGCTGGGAAGATGGTTTACAACACTCTTCCAAAGTACGACCTTCACTTGAATGTCCTGCTCGTAATGATTTCGGTGGTATCTCAGCGGGGAAAAGCCCCCGGCACATTTCCATCTTTTTTCGCCAGCTCCGTGGATAAGGGAATCTATTGCCTCTTCAGGTAAGTATGTCACCACTTAGAGTTCAGCATCACGAGTCATTCCTCAGACCTCCAGAAAACGGGATGTCATCACACCGAGCGTGTGCTTTCTTGGTCGAGGGAAATTAGCAATTCAGTTTCAAGCCGAGGTTCCTGGGTGTTTCGGGAGAGACGCAGCACCGAGGGCACGGGCTGAACGAGCGACCGCAAAGGCTGAGTGACACAGACAGAGGCTTTGGGGACGCAGCTCAGGCCAGCGCCCTCTCGGGAGAGGCTCTCCTCACAAGCCTTCTCTGGGAATTAACTGATAACATCTTTCTCGTGAAATAAGATCGTGTCAAGTGACATAGTAGAATAAAATTTGGGAAGGTTTTTTGAGATTGTTCTCTTTCACTAGAATACCCATATGTCCATGTCTTCCCTAAATTTTTAATGTTCTCTTAATTTTTTTTCAGAGACTCCAAAATAATTGTTTCAAAGCATATTAAGGAGGTTTTAAGGATATAATCCATTAACTGCGGTTTTATCTGGAGGGAGGGGTGATGGGGTAGCTCCACTCCTTCATCTTCTATATTTTGAATTGTTTGAATTTCTTACAAAGCAAACACATTTTTCAGAGTACACATATATTTTTTGCAATCAGAAAAGGTACTCTTCACAGATCGAAGACTTCCCAGTTTGTCGTTCTGAGTAAGGCAAGCTCTTTGGGAATCTTGCAGAGAATGTGTGTTACCTGCGTATCTTTGCTGACACCACGTGCCAGGCACTAGTAAGTGCTCATAAAATATTAACTGCAGAAGAGTATCGAGAAGGAAGCGACACTTGCCCCTCAGCCCCAGCGACGCGGTGGCAAGGCCTGCGCCCCGCTGTCTCGCGGGCGCCCCACCACAGTCGGCCTCCTTCAGCCCCCTGCCCACCCCCGTGGCGGCGTTGGGCACCCCAGCAACACTGATGGCCAAACGCCTTTCTATGCTTGGTCTGAGGCCCCATCTGGGGTGGAACGAAGCACCGTTTCAAATGACACACTGGCCACCGCGTCTTGCTCCTCACCACGCCCAGCTGTGCCCTGCTCCCTGCTCATGCTCTGCAGGACCAAGTCGCCGGCCCCTGTACACTCGGCCATCCTCCTGGGCCCAATGGCCTTATTAAAGAGTTGGCTGAGCACACTTTTTTAAATTCAAAACTTGAGATCGTAAATAAGCTTAAGCCTGATCGAGAAATCATGACAAGAGAAAAAGAAACGCTGAATTTGCTTCCTGGAGACAGATAACAAGTCCCTGCCGTCCTGTGGGCATCTAGGGGGTCATCGCCGCACGGTTCCATCGGCGGCATCTACTCAGCGTCCCCGTGGGGGACGTTGGCCACAGCACGTAAGGCAGCAGCCACCGAGTCCCCGGTTTCATCCACACCAGTGCCACCCATGCAGGGCCCAGAGCTGGGGGCCAGTCCGGCCAGGCCGAAGGGAGGCCAAAGCAGAGTCCAGAAGAACACA
>NW_011893856.1:3109-4912 GCF_000151845.1 Pteropus vampyrus | reverse complement strand
GCACCATCGTGCCCACGCGCCCCTCCGGTGCAGCGAGACTGAGCCTGGCTGGGTGGGCATCTGAGGCCTTCGGGAACCAGGATGTGGTTTGGTCGAGACCCCACCCAGTTCCTTGGGCTTCGGGCCCCACCCACAGGACTGTGCACATTCCTGAGCTGCCTGGGACCTGGACATCGAGGCCACGCATTGTCAGAGCCACGGAAAGACTCCTCCCGCTGGCCGTGGACTCCTGAGTCTGGTGGGCACGGTGTCCGGGAGAGCGTCTCCCATGGCCTTGGGCACAGCAGGTGCAGAGCTGATGCGAACCGAACCTCGTCTACACCGGCGAGGTTAGAAAGGCCCATCCCAGCATGGCTAAGGTGAACCGGGGGCAAGGCTGGTTTGCTCGTTTGGGTTTCTGCGTAAACACCAAGCAACCGTCCCCCCTTTTCTTCCCCACATCTGAATCCCTCTCCTGTCCCCCGCCATGTACGCTGATGGAAGCCCTAAGCCAGCCCTCAGGGCTGCTTCCTACCAGAAATTTTCAAGACCTGTGGCTTCCTCGAACCCTGGCCATCTCACATGTCCGCGAGAACCAAGTGCAATTGCTTTCGGTTAAAACGGACTTCGATCTCAGCGGTGAAAATCTCAAAGCGGTTCTATTTCCATCGACATTTCAATAAAGTTTCTGTGTAATGTCTATGTACTCGGAAGATTGTCTCCCACGATGCCTCCAAGCACAGGAGCTGAGACCCACAAACAGCGCAAGGCCACGAGCCAGCATCTCCCCGCCTCACCCCCGTGTCCCCTCCAGACGACGGCACCCAGGGCTGTGGGGACATGTGGCACTTCATCAAAGTTTAAAGAGGCCACTTGGTGCCAGGCACCCTGCTCGGGCCTCTGGCCTTTCAGCTCCACACCAGTTGCCAAGATATTTGTCCAATAACCCAAGAGGGCAGAGGCCACTGACGCCAAACCGAGGTCAGTGCCGTCCGAAGGGCTGGGAGGGAGGGACCCAGGCGGCGTGAACACACGCCCAGCCGGTGTGCAAGCACGACACCCACGTGCAGAACCAGCGTTCGCTTCCGTGCCAAGCCCAGCGCCCTGAACCCGCAAGCCGAGTCCAGACAAGGGAACCAAGGCGTAAGGCCTGTCGCTCCCGTCTGGCACACGCGTCCTTCCTCGCCACCTGGCAGCTCGCGAGCAACTGGGCCAAAAGCATCAATCGCGGCCCTTGGGCCCGCCCCAGCCCCGATGGAGCTGAGCTGGTGCGCCTTCTGGCAGAGCAGGGCCTGCGCTGGACCACGGACCCTCACGCTCAGGAATTCTCTCCGGGGCGGGGCACTCGAAGGTCATCGCTGTCTTCGTCCCACCAGGGCTGTCCGGCCACCGCAGCTGGAGTCTCTGACCCCTCTCACGGCCTGGCCCACCAGAGGCCTCTGCTGTCTGTCTCCCACCTTCCCTCAAGCCTCGCCCACGAAGCCCACGTGTGCCTCGCCTCCAGCTAGACACCTGTCGTGGCTGTCGTCTGCACTCCGGCGTCTCTCCTCTCTGCTTCCAGAAGCCCAGGACAGCCCGGGCTGTCGGATCACGCGCACGTTAGATGCATGCGGTGTGGCCTGCACCTGCCCGGTCGTCCTTCCCCAGCCGCTTTGCCCCCGGCCTCAGCCTCATCACTCGCTGCTCCGCCGCCCACTCCCGGCCCGTGTGGTGAGCTTCCCGCCATCGAGTCTTTAACCCCACGCTCTTCCTCTCTACAGAGCCCTCTCGCCCCAGTTCCCCGGCTGCCGGACTCGCTGTCCCGTGAGGCCGACTCCAGCACCA
>NW_011893856.1:2146-3059 GCF_000151845.1 Pteropus vampyrus | reverse complement strand
CACCAGTTGCCAAGATATTTGTCCAATAACCCAAGAGGGCAGAGGCCACTGACGCCAAACCGAGGTCAGTGCCGTCCGAAGGGCTGGGAGGGAAGGACCCAGGCGGCGTGAACACACGCTCAGCCGGTGTGCAAGCACGACACCCACGTGCAGAACCAGCGTTCGCTTCCGTGCCAAGCCCAGCGCCCTGAACCCACAAGCCGAGTCCAGACAAGGGAACCAAGGCGTAAGGCCTGTCACTCCCGTCTGGCACACGCGTCCTTCCTCGCCACCTGGCAGCTCGCGAGCAACTGGGCCAAAAGCATCAATCGCGTCCCTTGGGCCCGCCCCAGCCCCGATGGAGCTGAGCTCGTGCGCCTTCTGGCAGAGCAGGGCCTGCGCTGGACCACGGACCCTCACGCTCAGGAATTCTCTCCGGGGCGGGGCACTCGAAGGTCATCGCTGTCTTCGTCCCACCAGGGCTGTCCGGCCACCGCAGCTGGAGTCTCTGACCCCTCTCACGGCCTGGCCCACCAGAGGCCTCTGCTGTCTGTCTCCCACCTTCCCTCAAGCCTCGCCCACGAAGCCCACGTGTGCCTCGCCTCCAGCTAGACACCTGTCGTGGCTGTCGTCTGCACTCCGGCGTCTCTCCTCCCTGCTTCCAGAAGCCCAGGACAGCCGGGGGCCCTGCCGTCCGGTCACACGCACGTTAGATGCACGCGGTGTGGCCTGCACCTGCCCGGTCGTCCTTCCCCGTCCCCTTTGCCCCCGGCCTCAGCCTCATCACTCGCTGCTCCGCCGCCCACTCCCGGCCCGTGTGGTGAGCTTCCTGCCATCGCGTCTTTAACCCCACGCTCTTCCTCTCTACAGAGCCCTCTCGCCCCAGTTCCCCGGCTGCCGGACTCGCTGTCCCGTGAGGCCGACTCCAGCACCA
>NW_011893856.1:0-729 GCF_000151845.1 Pteropus vampyrus | reverse complement strand
CACCTGTGCCTGTGAATTGGGAGAGAAGAAGCCAATGCCACAGAAGCCCCGTTCCAGAACCAAGGCCTGTCCGGGTAGCAGAAGCAGCCCCGCCTTTGCCAGCAAGGCCTGAGCTCTTGCTGCCCCATCCACCAGCCCCCGAGTCCCAGAAGGACCGAGCAAGGGCAGAAAGAGCACAGGGGAGACGAGCCTGGGACCGAAGATGGGGACTCTGCCACCCCCGACACAGAGACACAGTCCTCCTCTGCTTCCTGGTGGCTCTTCATGACACTGACCCCCCCCGGGCTCAAGGCCTAGCGAGACACTTCCTTAGAAACCACCCAGCGCCCCATGAGGAATTAGAGGTGATGACTAAGCCAGAGGATTGAGCGAGCGAGGCTGTGTTTACACATCGACGCGTAGAGTCAGACAGAACAAAGGGCGAGAATGAGAAATTCAGGAAACAGCCCGTGGCCCCGGGAGCTGGTGTGGGCTCAGCACACTTTCCCACACCCTGTCAGCAGCTGCAGGCTCAGCCTGCTGTGGCCGAAACTTCTCAGCGAAGGCCCCAGACCACACACATCAGTCTGTTGGCCAGGCGTGGCTGCACTGGAAGCAGCCGATGCCCCGTCCGTGAGCTCCCCTACATTTCCCGGCCCCCATTCGCTAGTCAGGTCACATGACTAACTCTGGCCAGTGGCCTAGGAGCACCAGTGATGTGTATTCCTTCTGGGTCAAGCAATAAAGGGC
>NW_011893855.1:6748-7499 GCF_000151845.1 Pteropus vampyrus | reverse complement strand
CGTTTGCTGGTCCAGGCAGCATTCTCTGAGCCAGGACCCGTGCTGGGTGCCCAGGAGTCCACGCATTAACTCTAACAAGTCCTTGCCTGTAAGGACTTGACGGTTCCGACCAGTGGAACAGATGCTCCAAGGGAACCTAGAGCAGCAAAACCTGACAGTGCCAGCCTGGTGAGAAAGCCGGGGCAGGCTTTGGAATGCTGACTCTGTCAGCCCGGAGGAACCGGGCCTCAGAGCTGGAAGGACCCTGGCATCCGCGCCACCCCCACCCCCTACCCCCGCCCCCGCCTCTGCAGGCCTTCTCCCCCGTCAGCAGCAGCCACAGCAGAAGGCAGCCGGGTGGAGGTATGTGCTCAGGGGGCGAGCAAGGCCAGCAGAAGGAGAGAAGTTATCTTCTTCCCGCCACCCGGCTGTGGCCAGGCTCCGACAGCCTGAATCAGAGCACCTGGTTTAGAGGTCCGAGTCTACGTTCCCCAATCAAGCCACCAGCACAGCTGCGTTCTCCTTAAGCAAGGCCTGGTGGGCCTGGAATCATGCTCAGGGGCCCAGTGCAATTTCACGACTGCCCCCAGAGGCAGGTGCCACAGTGCCGGTATGGGAACGAGTTCAGAGACATTAAATAACTTGCCCAAAGTCACACGGAGCAAGCCAACCCTAGCCACTACCCCTGCTCAAACCGGGTCCGCAACAATGATGGCAGCTGATATTTTGAGCCACTACACATATACCATCTCATTTGAGCCCTACAATGACC
>NW_011893855.1:3747-5983 GCF_000151845.1 Pteropus vampyrus | reverse complement strand
ATGTGCTCAAGGGGAGAGCAAGGCCAGCAGAAGGAGAGAAGTTATCTTCTTCCCACCACCCGGCTGTGGCCAGGCTCAGACAGCCTGAATCAGAGCACCTGGTTTAGAGGTCCGAGTCTACGTTCCCCAATCAAGCCACTAGCACAGCTGCGTTCTCCCTAAGCAAGGCCTGGCGGGCCTGGAATCATGCTCAGGGGCCCAGTGCAATTTCACGACTGCCCCCAGAGGCAGGTGCCACAGTGCCGGTATGGAAACAAGTTCAGAGACATTAAATAACTTGCCCAAAGTCACACGGGGCAAGCCAACCCTAGTCACTACCCCTGCTCAAACCGGGTCCGCAACAATGATGGCAGCTGATATTTTGAGCCACTACACATATACCATCTCATTTGAGCCCTACAATGACCTGAAGAGGGAAAAATTATTACCGGCGTTCTGCAGAGAAATTCAATAATGCCTGGAACAACTTAACAGGTAGATGGCAGAGCCAGCACTCAACGAATAACGACGACCGATAATTATGATACTAATGGCAACTATATTATTCTCCTACTGCTGCCGGAACAACCATCACAAACTTAGTGACTTAGAAATAATACAAACGTATTATTCACTTACAGTTCTGGAGGTCAGGAGTCAAGGTGTCCGCAGGGCTGTGCTCTGCCCGGGGGCTTCCAGGAAGAATCCGTTTCCTTGCGTTTCCCAGCTTCTAGAAGCTGCCTGTGCGGCCTGGCTTACAGTGCCTCCCTCCACCGTCAAGGCGCCCTACTCCAACCTTCTTCCATCTTCATGCCTCCTCCTCTGACCCTCCTGGCTCCTCGCAGAGGCCTCTTGTGATTACACCATTGGGTCCACCTGGAAAATCCAGGTGTGTGCCCTTATCATGTCTGCCGATGCCCCTTTGACCATGGAAATTAACATGTTCACAGGTTCTGGGAATTAGGACACGCACCTCTTGGAGGGCTGTGACTCCGCCTACTGCAGCAGGTAACATTTCCTGAGCTCCGACTACTACTACCACGTGCAGGGGTTCTGTGCTCAGCGTTTGTGCGCATCATTTTAGAGCAGTGCCTCTCACGCTTTAACTTGCACATAGATCCCCAGGACACCTTGTTAAAAATGCAGATTCTGGTTTGGGAGGTCTGGATTCCTAACCTGCATCCAGGTGATCCTGCCCCTGTGGTCCAGAGACCCCACTGTGAGCAGCAAGAATCTAGAAGAAGGGCCAACAACCTCTTTCTGTGAAAAACCCGAGAGTAACTAACTATTTTCAGCTTTGCAGGCCTTGCAGTCTCTGCTGTGACCACTCCACTCCGTTACAGACCCAAAGCAGCCATCAACATTATGGGAATGCATGGGCGTGGCTGTGTGCCAATAAAACTTTCTTTACGGACACTAACATTTGAATTTCATAGACTGTCAGGAAATGTTATTCTCCTTTTGATTATTTTCAACCATTTGAAAATGCAAAAACCATTCTTAATTTACAGTGACACTGGGCCAGGTTTGGCCTGTAGGTTGTAGTTTGCAGACCCCTGATCTGGAATGTCAGTTCCAAGAGAACATTTATTTCTATCTTATTTTTCTTGCTGTGGTATCCCTTGCATCTGGCACTTCATAGCTGCCCCCAAATTAAGTGCTGAATGAAAGAGCAAATCATCTCTAATCCTCACAGCTACTTTTCCTAGGAGGCACAGTTTACAGATGGGGAGCTGATGGGAGTCGTTTCTCTGGATTTGGTAGAAAAAAAGGCACAGAGATGGTGTGCATGAGGCTGTGCAGCTGGCCTCCTGGAGGGACCAAAACCACTCTGACCCCATCGGTGTCCTCCCCCACAGCCTGGGCACCCCCTCCCCTGCAGCCAGCACCACAAAGTTGCCTATATCCCTGGCTCCTGCAAGGACAGTTCTGTTCCCCAGAAAGGCGGATCTGGGACCTTCACACAGCCACGTCTTGAGCCAGGCCCAGCAGAGCTCTCACCGAGCATGAGAGGCAACAGAAAATTCTCTCCTTTGTTGGTTGGAAACAGCAAACGCTCCAACACTTCCGCACTAGGCGACCAGGCACAAGCTCCGCCAGGTCAGAGCCTGGCAAACACATTCCCGTCAGGGGCCGGTCTGGTAACATAAATGTGTGAAATGGGTGGGGTTGAAACCACAGGCAGCAAATGGCTGCTAATGCTACAATCAGTGACACCTGTCCAGCTCCGTGGCTTTTTAAAGCCCTCTGTGAGACC
>NW_011893855.1:0-1842 GCF_000151845.1 Pteropus vampyrus | reverse complement strand
GCCTGGATATTTTATAAAGCATCAGGCAAAAATCGGCTTTAAAAACTACCTGTGGGTACATGGGGGTAGGGGTCACACAGCCTGTCCTCTCTCTGCCCAGAGATAACCAACTCCAGCCCTAGCAAGCGGGGTTGACCCTTCTGGCTTGCTCAGTATCAAGGGGTTCCTGGGATGCAGGGCTTTTTGTGCTAAAATGGAACAGTCCCCCATCCACGGGAACATTTTGTCACCCTAGCTGTCAAAGCCACTGTCTAAGCAGAGTTCTCTCTGGGCTTTAAGTCTGTTGTGGGCTTGGAGCAGCTGGGGAGGGCTCAGCGGGGGGATGTGGAAGATGCTGGCCACTGCTGTCCCCGTGGAGATGACATGCTGCCTTCTCTTTGAAGTGGCCCCAGCTGCAAACATAATGTGGTCTTTTTGGCTAAAATCATCAGCTGAGAATTTCTTCTCCTCCTGGAAAGGGGCCAGTCTCCCATTTGAAGTCCTTTGGGGGTGGAACAAGAGCTGGTGTGTAGGAAGGCCCTGTGTTGGCGTCCTAGGGCTACTGTAGAAAGTATCACAAACCGGGGGCCTTAAAACAACAGGTATTTATTCTAACCCACGCCGAGGGCTGGAAGTCCAAACTCAAGGTGTTAGCAGGGCCGTGCTCCCCGCGAAGGCTCTAGGGAACATATCTTTTCTTGCCTCTTCCAGCTCTGAGTGTTTGCCAGCAATTCTTAGGTTCCTCAGCTTGTGGCACCACTCCAGTCTCTGCCTCTGTCATCCTATGGCACTTCTCCCCATGTGCATCTATGTCCAAACTTCCCTCTTCTTATAAGGGCACCAGTCATGAAATTTAGGGCCCACCCTAATCTAGTGTGACCTCATCTTAACTTGATTACATCTGCAAAAGACCCTATTTCCAAATAAGGTCGCATTCACAGGTTTGGGGTAGACATGAATTTTGGGGAGACACTATCCAGCTCAGTGGAGTCCCCTCGCCCCAATCTACTTGCACCACGCCTGAGGCAGGGGCAGGGTCCTGAATGCGGAAACCCCCTCACTCACTCGCCACCTGTCCGCCCCCGGGCCTGTGCTGGGTGAGGGCGGGTGAACCTGGGCAGGAGAAAGAAGAGCAGTGGGTGGAGGCTCGCCAGTGGCGGGGGCAGGAGCCGACGGGGAGGGATGGTGCAGTGACACTTGATACCCCAGTGCTACCAGTGTCTTGCCTGCCTCTTCCTGACAACAGGGCCTGAATTTTCCTTTACAGACTCGCCCCGCACCCACTCTCGGTTTACAGGATTTGGGTAGAAATGACACCATCGCTAACTCAGGGTGGCCTGGCCAATCAAAGCAATGCATCCTACTTGACACAGGGATTGGTTCAGGACTGGATAATGACCCAGTCGGCGCCAGAAAGACTCAACCTGGGCTTCTACGGCAACTTACCCTCGGGAAGCTGAGAACTTGGGCAGCCAGCTGTCTTGCCACAGTAAGGAGGGAACCTGCGTTGAATGAAACCAACACAGAGAAAACTAGATTCGAGAGACACAGGGAGGGATTCCTGACACCACACTTAAGTACCTGGATCCAGCTATTCCTGAAGCCACATCTATACCTGCACTTTTTTCATGGGTCAGTCAGCACTCTCTGTTCTTAAGCTACTTGGAGTTTCCGTCAGGGACGAGTGAAAGAGAACTGACACATGGCATGAAAGGGCATTGGGCCTCAGTCCCAGAATGTAAACTGAGGTTCAGTATGGTTGGGCAACTTTCCCAAGGTCATTTTTCTGACTTTGTTGCAGGCACTGGGCTAGACAAGTTTGTTCCCTGTTTAGTGGAAGACAAGGAACAATTATAGTGTCAA
>NW_011893854.1:1605-3758 GCF_000151845.1 Pteropus vampyrus | reverse complement strand
GAGGAGGTGGCCTCGGCAGCCATCGGTCCCACCGCTTCCATGAGGGTCACGGCGTGGAGGGGCCTCGGTGTGCGGAGCGGCGTCCTCCTGTGCCCTCGTCGCCGTGCTGACTCAGGCCGGGCCCGTCAGAGCCGTGGCAGCCAGTGACGCGGGGCCCTTGACCCGGGACTTCGGCCCCGTGGGTTGCTCCCATCTCTCGTCCTGGCCGGTCACCTTGCGGCTGCAGGGTCTCGGCACAGCCGCTCTCGGGGCGTCCGGGGTGTCGGGGTGTCCGGAGTGTCTGGGGCCCCGCAGCACGGGGGTGGGGGCCCCGTGGGCCACGCGGGCAGAGGGCCGGCTTCTCCCGAGCGGCCGTGTGACGTCCTCACGTGTCTTCTTGCTGTCTGCCAGTTCCGGTACAAGAAGCGGGTCTACAAACAGCCCAATCTGGACGAGAAGCAGCTGGCCAAGCTCCACAGCAAGGTACGCAGGTGCGGCTGTCGCCCGCACCGCCGGCCTAGATCGGGGTGCTCGCGGGGTGGGGTTCTTCCTGCCTGACGACCGTACCCTCCCCTGGCGCCCACAGGGTGTCCCCCAGGGCCGCCCTTAAATACCTCCATCTCCTTCTGCGTAATGCGGACGCATTAGGTGACAACCTGTAGGTGACGTAGTCTCACTTAGAGAGGAACCTACTTAGGGCACGTCTCCCCGGGTGTTTTTGGGGGGAGAGGTGGCCCCCATTTCTGAGCCATCGCTGCTGAAACAGAAGACAACCCTGTAGTAGGTTTCCGCTGCTGTCCCCAGAGGTTAGGGTCCCGCTCACGTAAACGCACCAGTGAGACGTGCGTGTGGGGCAGGCGGGTGGAGGGGGTGTCCATCTAAGGAACGAGCCCTGGGCTGCGTCTGTGGAGCACCCGGCTCCTGGCTGGACGTGCTGTGTGTACCTGTTCTCAGGGTGCCCTTGCCACCTGGCCAGCGTGCTGTGGGCACACCTGCTGTCCATCAGGGGTGCCGTTTGTGTCCAGGGGTGCTGCAGCATGTGATGGGCACCTCACTGAACACCAGGGTGTGGTGCCCACAGATGCCACCCCTGCCCAACCCCCGAGAGGCTGTAGCTTTCCCCGTGGAGCCAGAGTCACGAGGCTGCCTGGTCGGCTTCCTCGGCTGGCCCTGCTGCGGTCCAGGTGAGCTCACCTGTGCCGTGGGCTCACAGAGGGCTTTCTCAGGCAACACGGCCCCCTTGTTTGTGTCGGGATGGACACGTGGGTTTCTTTTACACTGTGCCATTATCGTAATTTATTTCTGTGCTGGAATCGTTCGGCGCGGCCGGTGGCCCTCCTGCCTGGCTCTCTGCCTTCCGGAGTGGCCCCCCCGTCCTCGAGCGCTGGTGACTTTCTGGGAGGACGAGATGCTTGGTTTCCTCGCGCTCCTTCCCTGGCCAGGCCCCGAGTCCCTGGCACTGTGATGCTCAGCCCCTGAGGTCTCGGTGCTCCTGGATCTTCTCATCATCCTCTGGTGTGTCGACAAACGATGCTCGCGAATGTTCAAAAGCATCTCTTAATCAACGGCAGGGAAGGTCTTAAATGAAACCGAAGGCACCTGTGTTTCCGGACGCCTGTTAACTTCTAGTCCCAGGACATGTGGAAGGCGTGGGGGTGGAGACCCAGCCCTGTCAGTGGCCAAAGGGTCCGGGGAAGCCACTGTTCTCAAAACTTCCCTCCAGGCTGTTCTGGGAGAGGTGTGGGTGGGGACAGAGTTGAGCAGGATGGAGGCGGATCGGTTACTGCGCTTGCAATCGACTAGGTCAGCTGTCTGCGTCCTGGACAGAAAATCATTACTGTCTTACAGATGAGGCTGGGGACACGTCCCTTCCCATCAGGGATGACCTGTTGATTGTTCTGATCTCCTGGGAAGTGAACGTCTTTCTTCACTTTGAATCACTTGGTGACCAGGTGTCCCTGTTTCTACCTGTGTGGTCATGGGGTTCACCAAGGTGGCTTGGCCTGAGCTTTATTGCTCAGAAAACACAAACGTGGGTTCGTGGGCCTCACTCGCCAGGGGCAGAGTCAGGTCTGGGGAGGACCCTGGCCACCGTAGCTATTCGCGGTGGTCCAGGTGGGAAGGAGTGTCCCTGGCTCTTGGCAAGGACAGTGAACCATGAGGATTTGTCAGCC
>NW_011893854.1:711-1071 GCF_000151845.1 Pteropus vampyrus | reverse complement strand
GTTCTGGATGAGCCTGCGTCGGCTCCCACGGTAGCCCCAGCAGCCAGCACGGGCCTGGCACGCAGTAGGTGCTCAGTGGGTGCCTGTCGACTGAGCGAACGCAGGCACGGATGATTGACAGCATGTGTGGGGCCGGTGCCTTGGGAGGCGCACGCACACGCAAAGGTCTCGCTGCCTCTGCTGGAAACCACAGCCCTCGAACCGCGCGTGGGGTTAAATGGCCAGGGGTCCTCGGCCTGGCCAGCGCTGACATTTGGGGCAGGACGGCTCTTTTTATTACTATTATTTTTTAACAGTTCCCAATGAGCATTAACTTTTTCCTCTTTTTTCTCAGTATTAAATTGAGACACGGTTGACTTG
>NW_011893854.1:0-356 GCF_000151845.1 Pteropus vampyrus | reverse complement strand
GCTGTGGTCGCCACAATAAGTCTAGTTAACATCCATCATCTCACATAGCACTTTTTTTCCTGCGACGAGAACTTTTAAGATCTACTCTCTCAGCAGCTTTGAGACGTATGACACAGCATCATCAACTGTGTTCCCCCTGCTGTGCGTCACACCCCCAGGCTTATTCATTCTATAACTGCAAGTTTGTACCTTTGACCCCCTGCATGCGTCCCCCACTGTTTCCCCCACCCCCACCGCCTGCTGACAGCTACCAATCTCTTGTCTGTATCTATGAGTCTGGTTTTTCACATTTCACGTATAAGTGAGATCGTACAGTATTTCTCTTTCTATGTCTGACTCACTCCACTTAGCATGAT
>NW_011893853.1:7354-7861 GCF_000151845.1 Pteropus vampyrus | reverse complement strand
GCGTGGCATCCCGCTAACTTCAGCTCGAAAAATAGGTTGAAGGAAACCGGTTGCTACAGTTTGGCGAGGCACAGTGTTACCGGGCTCTGGGGCCCCAGGTTGCTGGCCCCGGAGCACTGTCTTATCTGTGGTTCTACCCCTGCTTCACTGGTGCACACGGACCTCCTCCTGAGCCCCCGCGTGGCCCTGTGAACGTCTGCAGTCTCAAGTCCCCGCCTTGATAGGCGCACGATTGGAGTCTCAAGAGAAAATCCAGCAGTACACCCGAGACCTGTCACCTAACCAGCAGCACGGCCCTTCGGCAGCAGGGGAAAACCCCCCGCACACCCGCTCCTGACAGCAAGCTTCTCCCCTGGTTGTAAGTAACAGAAACCAAACCGTCAGTGTCAACATTCGCTGACATAAAACTTCAGACATACCAAGTTAAAGCCAGTGTGTGAGGACTTCCCACGGGCCAGGCGCTATCCTGAGCACTTGGCGTGGAGTGGGAAGCCGAAGGTCCCCACG
>NW_011893853.1:4359-4754 GCF_000151845.1 Pteropus vampyrus | reverse complement strand
TCGGCGAATCTCTTTCACCTCGCTTCGCCGTCCACGGCAAGACCCAAGTGGGACGAGAGCGGCCCGCGCCTTCCACCTCGGCTCGTGCGGCCCTCAGCGGAGCGGCCGAGCTGACCGCGGTCCACGCCGCTGGGCCCTCATTCGCCTCCGAGCCTTCGGGACGGGCGCTTAGCATCCATCCCGCCAACGACCTGCTTCAGGGGACCCGGGCCTCTCCCGCCCACTCTGCCCGTGCCGGGAGCTGCGTCTCCGTTCACAGGTGCTGGTTCCCGGCAGCACTCCAGGCCCAGAACCAAACTCGGCACTCGCTCCGTCTCTGCTGGGACCAATGACCACAAACACACGTGTTTCCTTACTGTCCGGAGGTCAGAAGTCCAGAGCGGGCCTCAGGGGGT
>NW_011893853.1:0-944 GCF_000151845.1 Pteropus vampyrus | reverse complement strand
GGTAGGGCCTGCCAGAGCCCCTCTTCTCTGCACACGGGGCCTAGACAAGCTCGGGAGTTCAGTTTATGCCACCCCCATCCCGGTGTGTCCCCAAGCTCTGCCCCCATGGTACGCATGCACCCTCTCCCGCGCTCCCCTGGATGCCCACCCCTTGGGCCCTGGAGCCTCGGCCAGGGCGGGCCCTGCAGTGCGGCAGTCATGCCAGGCTGGCTGGGAAGCGTCCTCCCCAACTCCTGCCCACACTCTAGGGTCCCTGCCACCTGCACGGGGAGGACACGGAACAGGGAGAGTCCAGGCTCCCCAGAGACTCGGACACAGGGTGTGCCCTCCCGCCCCCAGCTTCCTGTGGCCCTGCTGTGGACGCAGGTAGCCGTGAGAGCCTGGGGCCACCCTGGCAGAAAGGGCAGTGAGAGCCCCACACCCCCAGGAGATATGCGGGGACCCCTGGGGCTGGCGTGCGCGAACAGGAAAACAGACCGGGCTGCGTGGCCCGGCCACCCTCAACACAAGTCATCAAGACTCCGAGGACACACAGACGTGACCTGAGAGAATTCTTTTTATTACGACCGAACAGGCGAGCAGAGCAGCGATGCCCTGCCTTCTGCCGATGGCCGCCCAGGCCCCCCGCCCAGGCACCTCGGTCCTCAGCCCAGCTGGTCCAGGGACCCCTCCTGGGCAGCGGGGGCGGGGGGAAGGGGGATCCAGGCCCAGGGCCCCTACAGGACACCACTGGTCCCCCTTCCCACCCACGCTGAGCCACCAACAGCCAGGATCCAGGCAAAGCTGGGAAAGCGAGGGGGGGGGCCGGCGCAGTCTCCACGAGAACCCACCCCCGAAACAAGCAGACAAAGTGGCCCCCGAGGGGCGCAGCCCACGCCCCCCCCACGTGGCTTCTCTCGACAGGGCGGCGCCCCCGGGGGAGGCGGGGCACGGCCGCACAGAGG
>NW_011893852.1:2196-5298 GCF_000151845.1 Pteropus vampyrus | reverse complement strand
AGAAGGCTGCATGGACGAGGTGACATCCAAGTTGGATTGTGAAGGGTGGGGAGAGAAGCACAGACATTTCAGGTAGAGGGAGCTGCCCCAAGACAGGCATGAGAGTGAAACAGCACAGTGTTTGGGGAGTGGGCTCTGGTCTAGAGATAATGATGCCAGAGTCCTCAGGGGAGGGAAGAACCTAAAGCTACAGGAGAGTGTAAGATACCCCAGTGAGAGTGTGTCACCCAGAGGGAGACCCATGGACTGGATCCTGAGGGAGACCAGCAGTTCAGGGGCGGGCTGCAGAGATGCTGTCTTCAAATTATAAGGTTCAATTTATTCATTTAGGAAACTGAGCTCCTTCTATGTGCCAGGCTCTGCTCTTCATGCTGTGAATGCAGCAGAAAACGAGACAGGAAAAATCCTGGTCCCGTGGAGGTACATTCTAGTGGGTAGAGGTGGACATAAATAAAAGTAAAATATGTAGTATGACAGATGGTGGTTAGTGCTCTGGAAGTTAATTAAATAAGGGGTTGGTTGAATCAGGTGGGGGCTGCAACTGTAAATGGGACCAGTCTCACTGAAAAGATGATGTTTGAATGAAGGTTTGAAGGAGGTAAGTGAGGTGGATATCTGGGGGAAGACTGTTCTAGGAGAAAAACAAAGTACAGAGGCCCCAAGGCAGGAATGTGCCTGGCATGTGGTTGGAATAGCTGGGCGGCCATGTGGTTGTCACCAAAAAATGTGTATTATTATTATATAATTTTGTAGTTTTGGGTATCTACCCTTGCTTTGTATTGCAGTGATTTTTATAGAGATGAGCTTGGGCAAGTCCCTTAACCTCTCTGTGCCTCAGTTTTCTCATCAGTAAAATAGGGATAATAGTGTCTATTTGTGGATTGGGTCAAATAAGTTAGTATGTATACAGTACTTGCACAGCACTTGGTAGGTGTTTGCTGCTACTATGTATTATTGTTATTGTTATTATTATTTTAACATCATCATCTCCTCTCTCTAGAATGCAAGCCCTTTGAGGACGATGGCTGTGTGTGGCTCTTCCCCAGAGCCCAGGGCCATCCCGGGGCGAGGCTCAAAGTGTGAGCTTTATAAGGACAGTTCTTGGATAGAACAAATGAAAAAATAAATGGCAGGACATGGAAGGGCCAGGTCCCTACTGGCCCTCTTCCCCCAGCTCCCCAGGTTCCTTAGAGCCAGCTGGGGCCTGGGTGTCTGGGGCTTGAAGCAGGCCCAAACTCAATGATAGTGTGTGTGTTGGAGCCTCTGGGCCTGACAATCTATTTGTTATTAGGGTAATAAATAAACAAGTGGCTTGTCAGCACGAGGACTGGCACGAGCACCTAAGAAGATAAATGCTGCCTCTGAAATAGACAAATATTTACCATCCTCCAGACGAAGTTGTCAGCCCTGCTAAAGGCCTTCAGGGCTCAGAATTAAAGTGAACGTTAAGATTTTTTTTACCCTAATGAAACTCTATCAGTGTACTTCTCTATAACAAAGAATGTGAAATTGCCTGTCCTTGAGTATTTGCTCTGTGCTGGGATTTTCATCATGCTCACCAAAACCCTTTGGAGTAGAGATTGTGATCACCATGAGGAAACTGAGACTTGAATGAGTGAAGTGACTTGCTAAAGCTGGTGGTGGTTGTGCTGGAATTTGAACCGGACCCCTAGCCCAGGCTCTGGGTTGGCATTTTCTATAGCCAGTATGTTGGAATCCTTAGCTCTGTGCGAGTAGTGGAAGGCAGGAGGACAAACTCCTCTTCCCTGATGACCCTGAGGTCACTTTTTGTTTCATGGAATAGACAAATGGGGCCCATGAGGGACTGCACCTAAGTGGGGTGGTCACAGGAGGATGGAGGAAGTTGTTTGAGTTATAAGACTGCAGAGCATCTGAACTGGGAGGAGTTTCCTTGTACGGATGGAGACCAAAGTCTACTCCAGCCCTAATACATTAGCTTCTGTTGTATGTACAGTAATCAAGTGATGTGGTCTCCATTTTACAGATCAGGAAACTAAGGCTCGAAAGACTGGTGACTTGTTCAAGACGACATGGCCACAAAATGGCAGTCCCAAGGTTTCAAGATGGAGCATCTCCAGATTATACAGCAAATCCCACTTTGCTTTTGAATTCCTGAGCTGGAGCTCCCCTCTCAACCTTGCGAACCCCAGGGCTCCTAAGTTTCCCCAGTGAAATGCATGCATTTCAACTTTCTTGTTCAACTTTCTCTTACCTCAGATGATCTTTCTTCTACCTTAGTCCTCCATCTTGGGTTTTTCCTCTTCTAGTTTGGGACTTATGTGAACATCAGTTTTAATGTTCCCTTTACCATTTTTCCCCAAGGTTCTTGGAACCCCACTGTAGAAAGACCTTGCAATCCCAGGATTCCAAGGTGGATATGCAGATTAGGTTTCCATGGTGACACTCACTGGGCTTCAAGTGGAAGGTGGTGTAAGTGAGAGATGGAGTCTATAAGGCTTTACCCTTACAGAAGTGTCAGTTTGAATCTGGATCTACCGTTTCTTTGCCATATGACCTTAGGCAAGTTATTAACCTGAGTTTCAGTCTCCTCTTGTGTAAAATGGAGACATAATAACCTATCTTGCAATAATAAGAGATAACTTATATAAAAGGGCAAGGTTAGTGCCTCTCAGGGAGGCAGGAAGAAAAGGTGACTTCATGCTTACTGTCAATACACAAACAGCTATCTTTCTATGACCTGGCACCCTCCATGCAGAACTGGGATATCCTATTTTATTTGTTTTTTTTTTTTTCATTGCAGATCTCTAGACTATGAGATCTGTAATAAACTCAAAATTTATTATCTCATTTTTGTTATCTTCACAGTATGAAATGAGCCCAGAAATGTAGAATGAAAGTCAAAGAATCAAACAGCCAAGCAGTGTCTGAGCAGGTCCTTGGCTGAGCCCATGATGCCATTCCAATAAGCTGATTTGCCAGAACCTGGGAGATGCTGAAATGTTCTGATACAATATTCTAAATTGCTGAATATTTCAATCCATCAACCTGGTTCCAAACTTCTTTATACTAATAAATTTATAATTTGTGATAATTCAGAATTTGTGAATTGGCCCAAAATTT
>NW_011893852.1:0-439 GCF_000151845.1 Pteropus vampyrus | reverse complement strand
AGTGGGAGAAAAAAGAAAGAAAAATACAAATGGGTTTAGCAGCATAAGGTCATTACCGAGAGTTGTTTAGTTAGAGTGATCTGTCCAGAAGCCACCCAAGAAGAGGCTGAGGAGAAAGTTGGAGGTAAGGAAGTGCAAGTGGTCCGTGCAGCTAACTTGATCAGTGAGCACTGAAAGCTGGAAGGAATCTTAGAAGACTTCCAAGGCAGGCACTTAAAAAAAAAAAAGGTTACAAAGAGATTCCCAGACATCATGTCTGAAATCCTTAGAATACTCTTGTAACACAGGACGGTCATGTTTTGTTCCTATCTGACAGATGAGAAAAATGGAGATCCAGAAAGTTTTGGGGTCTTGAGCAGGGTATTCACAGCACAGTCAGGACTGGAACTTAAGTCTCGAGAATCCCTGCCCTCCTTCTGCTCTGTAAAGGCAGGCTGTT
>NW_011893851.1:9997-10366 GCF_000151845.1 Pteropus vampyrus | reverse complement strand
ACCATAGTGAAACACAGGTAGCGATTAGGAAGAAGTAAAACACTTAGCCTGTACAGATTGGGCAGCTTGATGCCTGTCAGAAAGGGGAATTTCTAGGAGTCATTCATTCATTCAACAAATATTTATTGTGCTTTCCCAGTAAGTGCCAGGTATGAGTTGGGGGTCTCCATTCAATGGTGAATGGAACATTTCTCCTTACCCTCCACTTTTGCTCCAGCGGGGTTTCTCTCTGCCTCTAACCTTCGCACGTGCTGGCCCTTCTGACTGACACGCTCTCCCTCCTACCCTTCCCACTCATCTGACTCACTCTGAGGTTTCATCCCCCATTGGCTGAGATGCTCAGGGACAGCTTTCCCAACCCTCTCCCAC
>NW_011893851.1:4224-5672 GCF_000151845.1 Pteropus vampyrus | reverse complement strand
ACTGGCGATGTCTAGCGGGGAGGTATGTTTGTAGGGATCATAGTCCCGGAAGTCTACCAGGCAAGTCTTTGAGTTAAAGTAGCCCACCTGGCCAGGTGACCAATATAAAAAGCCAGCCAGCCAATCAACCTACTAACTCTATACGAAAGTATCGAGAAACACTGTCTCAAGAGAATGACCAACCGTCCTGGTTTGGCTGCTATTGAGGGGTTTCTGGGACACTGGACTTTCATGAAAATCTTGGGCAAACTGGAATGAGTTGGTCACCTTAACTCCAAGTCTCTTTGTCTCCAATAAAAAAATATGCAGCAAAATATCTCTGGTATAATGTTTATTTAAATAGTAATCTTAAAAAGGCTTTATACAAATCATATAAACACAGTTTGACATTGTTGTTTATTTTTTACATTGAAGAATCACAGTAAAAGCTCTCAAGTTCCCGTGATCTGGCTCAGCCAGAGAATGGTTGAATACCTTTAACTGCAAACCCTGGAGAAGTTACCCTTCTGTGTGATCGTTTAACTCTTTCCCTTGTTTTCTCGCCATTCATGCTCGTTCCTTGGACCCTCATCCCTGTCAAATTCTCATCTCCACCTAAGAGAGAAAGCAATCCTGTGGCCCTGTTGACTGCCTGGTCCGGGAGAGCGTGGAGGTAATGTGTCATTCAGTACAAGGCAAAAAAGGAGATCAATACTGTGAGTTGGGTTTCCCAAAGAGAACGAATCAAGGAGACGAGTCAGCCAGCCTACTTGCAGATAGAGACAACAAATGCATCAGGGTGTCCCCTGGCCAAGTTATCGTCAGGCCCCACGGTCTTTCTGTCTTACAACGACCAGCCTCCAGCGTTGGTGAGGTATATCTACATGTAGCCCTGGGTAGCCTGCTTTCGTTCAGCATTCAGGGTCCCCTTAGGGCTTCAAATCAGCCCATGGTGAATATGGATATAAAGGGATGCAGGTTGAGTTGTACATAACTTAGAGGTGAATGGCAGGCCGGAGATAGGGCTAGTCTTTGGGGAACTGTAAAGCGGCCCACAGGACACTCAGAGTAGGCTTTTGAACTTCTCACCTCTTGCAGGCTACTTCTGGAAGTCCCTAGGACTTGCTAGCTTCTTGAACACTGAGCTACATATGAAGGCGAAGAGGAGGGTGGGCTAATTAAAAACTTGCTTCTGCTGTATGCCCAGCTCAGGGGGTGCCTAAAGCTAAGCCCTTGGGCTTAACAGCTTAACTTTTCACCTCTAACTACCACTGTGCCAACGAGTGCCCAGATCTGCAGTTACACTCGGGCCCTAGGTCAAAGTCAAAGTCACAACAACACCACTGAATCCCACATGGCCATTCACATACACAGTAGATACAGAGAACTCAAAGGCGGCAAAGACGCATACACACATATGAATAAATAGCTGTCAGCATGAACTCTCCCTCTCTGCATACACAACACTG
>NW_011893851.1:0-1899 GCF_000151845.1 Pteropus vampyrus | reverse complement strand
CCTCCCCAGATTCGTATGTTGGAGTCCTAACCCCCAGGACCTCAGAATGTGGCCTTATTTGGAGATAGAATCTCTACAGAAGTAATCAAGTTAAGATGAGGTCATTAGGGTGGGCCCTAATTCAATGTTCTTATAAAAAAGGGAAATTTGGAGACAGACGCAGATGGGGTTATGCCAGGTGGGCATGGAGATGACCGTCTACAAATCAAGGAGAAAGGCTTGTAACAAATTTTTGCTTCACAGCCCTCAGAAGGAGCCAGTCCCGTTGACACACTGATCTTGGATTTCCAATCTCCAGAATGGTGAGAAAATTCATTTCTGCTGTTTAAGCTACCCAGGTTGTGGTACTTTGTTAGGCAGCCCTAGAAAATTAATGTATTTCTATAGTGTGGCTAAGGCATGACCACAACCATGGCTCATTTTGTGGGATTTCCTAATAATTCCATGATGAAAGCAGGATAATGTAATTTTTTAAATAGATGAGGAGGTTTTACAATATTAAGAAACTAGGTACTCACTGAATGTCCCAGAACTAGCAAGCAGTTACACCAGAACTAGGAATCGGGCTTCCCAGAACCCTCAGCCCTTGCTCTCTCTGGCCCTGCACAGTACTTCTGCTGCTTGATCCTTGGCAGCCTTTCTGTGGAGGCCAGCTGCGCAGCTTTGCCCATAAAAGGAGTGTGAGACTAGGTTTTGCAGGGAGCGTCTGCATTCAGTTAACAAGGTGCTGTTTGGGTTAGTCACTCTGTTTCTATAACTACACTTGAAGTGTTTGATTAAGGTCAGGTTAAAAGCAGCTGCTCTATAAACTGTTCTTAAATGCATTCATCTTGGTCTAAAGCTGTTCTTGGAGGGGGAACTTTGGTGATCTCTCTTGGAGATCGACTCTGGCACGTAGAGAAGCCCAGGGAGACCTGTGTTGCTCTGAGTCCAGGGAAGAAATTACATCTACATGTTTTCTCAGTGGTCCTCCAGTCAGGACTATTTCTTTAGTTTCTTGAAGTATGTGCATTTGGAGTGGGGAAATCGAGCTTGGAATAAATACGAAAATATGAGATGGGCAGTGTAAAAAAGAAACCTAAAACTTGCAGCAAGCCCTAACTTGGAATCTTGGGTAGTCTGAGAAGGGTTCCTATAAGCTAGAGAACCGGAAACCATAGGCGCCTGGGAGAGTTTTCATGTTTATATCCATTCACTCAGCCCCTTTTCCAGAAGGAAGGCAATGGGTTCAAGAAGTGACTCCTATGTATAGAGGAGCCTGGTTTTCACTTCTAAAGGGCTTATCCAGATTTGAAGTCCATGAATGTTGAAAGTTCCCTAAAGTAGGGGACGTATTTTGGATTAGGCAGAGGGAACTCAATAAACTTTCTAAAATCTCTAAATTTGACCTTGACAGAACAACTGATGGCTTCTTCTTTCGTCTCTGGACCCTTTTCACTTATATTTCTGACTGATAGTTCTAAATTCTGACCCTCTAATACCATGGGCATTATTTTTGTTGATGTCTTTATAACCAAACTTGAATTTCATGATTATCTGCTAAATCATAGCAACACTCACCATCAATTTCATCTTCATAGCCCTCTCTCCCGTGTATTTCTGGGATGTCCACTGTAATGAAAACGAAAACAAACAAATCAAGTTATAATGAGTTCTATCACCATGGCTGAAAGGCAGAGATGCAACCTTCCTGAGAATGACTCCCCAGTGTGGTGGACAGCTAAAGCATCACATTTGCTTCTAGATCACTTAGTAGGCATATTACGGGAGTCTTTCCCCTTCAAATGATTTGTCTTTACTTCCAACAAAAACCAGAAGAACAGAAACCAAATAAATTCTTATTTGTGTTTTATAATGACTGTTGTTCATTACCAATACAGGTCTGAGCCTTATCTGAGG
>NW_011893850.1:10004-12115 GCF_000151845.1 Pteropus vampyrus | reverse complement strand
TCCTGTAATTCAAACATTTGCTCTTTGTCCCCACCTCACCAACAAGCCTTCACCCTTCGGGACTTTCCAAAGAAATACTCTGCCACAGGTAAGATAGTTTTCTGAAAGGCCCTCACACATCTTGCTCATTCTGGTGATGAAGAAATACTTGCCTACCATCAAGTACTGAAGTGAAGGTACAAGATGTAAATGACCTTCTCACGCCTGGGAAAGTAACTGGCAAGGTGAAACTCCTGGGCCTCTGCCTTCCATGCCACTACACTGGCCACCAAAAACCACCAGGAACACACCTGGAGTCAGCTGTGGGTTCACTGACGTGTTGCAACAAGGGAGACTATACACCTTCAGTAAGAGAGTGTTTAAAAAAAAAAAAAAAAGGCTTATGATAGGATTTGAGCTTGTGCTCAGTAATTCTGGGAAAGATTCCCAGAAGTGGGGTTTTGCTCAGGATTGAATATTGTCAGGAAGCAGGATGACTTTATCATTGGTACCTTATCTAGAAGGCAGGAGGAACGAAGCGAGCCTACAGCTCTAGAAACAGCAGCAGTTACTCATTTACTCATATTTCCCAGGATAAGGGAATGTATGGTGGTCATTTCTGTGATCTGGACAATTTCTTATCTTTGATTATGGTCAGACATGATTACAGAGTGGTCTTGTCTGATATGGATGTTCTGAGAGATTATGTATGTTCAACGGTCGTGTACCACAGACTAGTCAACAGTGCTACACCAGCCGCTTTTCTCTTTCTCATTCTCATTCTGCTTTCTTGATATTGCTGGCATTATGGTTCGCACATTACACGTCCCCTGCCTCCATCCCTCCCCACGGCCGTTTGCAGCCTAAGGTCTTACTCTTCGCTCAATTTCTGCCTCTGATGTATAATTTAACACCCATTGTGCGTGCACATGCCCGCGAGGCTGAATTCGTGTAGAGAAGAGTAGGACCAGCCTAGAAGAGTCGTGTGCATGAGGACGCCCACGCAGGGCCATTGGGATGAAACCGCCCCCCATCCCAGCAAAGTGTGATGGGGGAGGGGACAGAAAGGCATTCCTCTTTCCTGAAGAACTAAGGTGCTACTAAGACTTGGAGAATCTGAGAGAACATGCACCATCTCGTAGCCCTGGCAGAGCACTGAGCACAGACAGCCGCCCCCCTCAGGGTGGGCATCCGCTTCAGTGTGATGCTAAGGCACCACCCACAGCAGGAGCGAGCTGGCTCTCAAATCACTGGGTATGTTTCAGAGCAGGGGAGTACTACAGAATGAAAGATGTCACCATTATATGATCCGGATGTTCATCCACAGACTAGTGAGGCTTGAAGAAACAAAAGTTATGCTTGTTTGTTTGTTTTACAAAAGCACTTAAAAATTACATTACACACTCGTTGTAACAATTTAAATCGATTGAATTACAGAAAGATTTTTTAAATCCTCTCTTCCTCCTCTGTCTGACTCCATCCTCTTAAAGTAACTGGTATTAGCATGTTGATGTGTATCATTCCATACTTCTTCCACACTTATACGAACATAGAATTACTGATTTAGAATCTTGTTTTTCCTTTTGAGAAAAACATAATCGTGCTCTTCATATTATTCTACCATCTTGCTTATTTTCACTCAACAAAATGTCTTCTACACCTTTCCAACTCAATACATATAAATGTGGCTCATTTGCTTTGATAATTGCATAGTATGCCATAAAATGAATGCACTGTAATTTTCTAAATCAGGCCATCGTTAGTCATGGGTTATGGTTATATTTTATTAGCTTTGTTTGCTAATTGTTTTATCTGGGCTAGTCTTGTTTTAGTTGTTGTCTCCTAAATAACAAAGAACACATCTTAAACACAAATTTCCTAGAACCTAGCACATCACTGCCTACACTAGTCACACATTTGACATGACGTGAATATTCTTTTAATTTTGGAAATGCTCATAATGTCTTCAACTCGTTTGCTAAAAGGAAGACAGTTCTTGGGATGAGAGGCTCGCATTTGGCACATTTACTGAGCAGGAGAAGATCATTCTTAATTTTCTAATCCCATATGGTCCAATTTTTCTCCATATGTCAGTCTCCCTCTCAACACGTGCATTGTATTATCTCATGGAA
>NW_011893850.1:2730-4959 GCF_000151845.1 Pteropus vampyrus | reverse complement strand
AGCATTTAGTATGGTTAGTCTTCTTAATTATAGCCATTCTGATAGGTTTGGAGTGGTATCTCACTATAGTTTTAATTTGCATTTCCCTAATGACTAATGATGTTAAGCATCTTTGCTTGTGCTTATTAATTACTCATATAACTTCTTTGGTGAAATGTATATATTAATCTTTTTTGTCAAATTTTATTAGAGTTGTTTTCTTATTGAGTTTTGAGAGTTCTTATTTTCTAGATACAATTCTTAGTCAAATATACACCGAATATTACACATATTTTCTCCTAATCCATGACTTGCCTTTCAATTCTCTAAGACAAGTTTTGGCTATTCTGAGTCCTTTACATTGCATATAAAGTTTTAGAATCAGGTTATAAATTTCAATCTTTAAAAATAGCCTGCTGGGATTTTAATAGGGATTGCATTAAATCTACAGACAAATTTGGGGAGAATTTACATTTTAACTTTATCAACTTTTCTGACCAATGAACAAGATCTCTCTCAATTTAGGTCTTAAGTTTCTCTCAGCAATATTTATAGTTTTCGGTATACAGGTCTTGCACATCTTTTGCGAGGTTTATTCCCTAAATGTTCGTATTTTTATGCTATCGTAAGTGGTATCTTAAATTTTTCAGTTTTCGATTGTTAATAATCGACTTTTTAATCTTGACTTTTATTAATTTCTTAAGTTATTTATGGTCCTCTGTTCTTTGTTGTTTAAAAGCACTCTACACTTGTTTTATTCATGCAAAATCTTATCTAAGAATGTAAAAGGTTTTCTTTTTAATTTTCTTCTGCTCTCTGAACAGTATTTTCTCTAGGTTTCTTTTTCCATTTATTTGGGTCTTTACCCTTCATGTTAAAGGGATGATTTTTTTTTAGCAGTCCGTTCATATTCAAGAGAGAGACACAGAAAAGCCAATCAGAAGCTCTGCATGCATGGGCAAGGATAGTTCACTAGTAGCCTTCTCTGTAGGGTGCCCATTTCACAAGAAACCCTCAAATATCAGAATCTGTAGTAATTTTGTTTTGGGCTAGACAGGTTCTCCAGAGAGGAATTATCCCATTTTTGACCAGAGAGCCTAGTTCAAGAAGGAAGAGGGGGCAGAATGAGGACCGAGGGCTGCAGGCATCTGTCTTCCATATGTAGATTTTCACTTAATTTTCATTTTCAAGACTGTGCCTCAACATTCCTGCTCTCTGCCTTTGTTCCTGAGTCTGATGCTTCTCTAGTTGAATTTCTTAATAAATGTCCTTTCTTCTGCTGGGGTGAGGGTATGGAAAGGGATCTGTGGTTTAATTCTTAGTCTTTCAACGAATCACCGTTATGAGCCCCTCTCTCCTCTCCAGCTATCTGAGGTACCTGATTCCTCCAATTCCTGAAACTTTCAGAGGTCTGCTATACAAACTGGTATGCCCATTAGCATTTTCTTCTACAGGCTAGATCAGTTACCACTTGCCTTTCTGCTTCCCATTTTCCAATGTTTGTTGACTAGCTTCTCCTGTCCTATGTGGATTTAAAATGTTTATCCTTTGCACAAGTGTGCAGTTCACAACATTTATCTAAAGTCAAAGTTTTGAATTACCAATTAATAACCCTAAGTGGTGGCCCATTGGATGGGGTTTCATCCCATCCAATGAGGTTGCTGAGTTGAATCTAAGGGAAGGAGTGAGCCGAAAGGTGGGTGTCTGGTTCACTCAATAATTAGCAATTTAAAAAGAATATATGGCAGTTTGCAAAGGTATATAAGAAATCGTAGATCACTATTTCTATAATCCTATAATGACAAACGGGTAAAAAAAATAGCAACATGTATGTCAGACAGAATGACTCTAAAAATTAAAGAATGCTTACCAATCAATGAAAAGATGAACACCCAATAAAAAATAAAAATGATTAAAATATATGAAAAGATTGCAATAGATGTGAAAATTAAAATAATATTGATCTTATTTTAACCTATCAGATGAACAAAGTTTAACAGGTCAGTCTTTCTTGGGGTATGGGATACAATTTGGCATTTCTGTCAAAATTTGAAATTTGAATAGTTTTTGACCAAGAAATTCCAGTTCAAGAAGTATCATGAGCACATAATTAGATGTTTGAAAAGCTATATGCAAAAATGTCTGCATGGGATTAATTGAGTTACCATTCTATCTCACAGTGAATACTCTGCAATCAAAAATGATAGTGGACTGTAGATGACTTTCCTTTTGTTTATACCTTTTTATTTT
>NW_011893850.1:0-481 GCF_000151845.1 Pteropus vampyrus | reverse complement strand
ATGTCAAATAAATCACAGATGTGGCCATCATAGTGTTAAAATCCAAAATGACTTTTAAACTCCATATTCATCAAAAATAAAGGGTCTAAATGTACCACACCCTGGTTGTTGTACAGATCTCCATTTACTATGTATAACAAACATACATAATTTGTATATTTTCAATATGAAAAGTTCTATCATTAACTTCTCTTAAACTAATAGTAAAAATAAATTTAACTTTGCATGCCTTTAGAATTTAGAAGAGCTTTTATTGATGTCGTGAGTGAGCCAAGTCTTTAAAAAAAAAAAAAAAAAAAAGCCTGTCCAGATAGGTTAAAATAATTTAAATCACCAACTTGCTGAATTTTTTTAACTTGAGCTATCTTTTTTATCTATAAAACCCATATTTATTGCTGAAAAAGTCACAATGGATCAGCTGACCCTGGATCCAGACCGGCAATGACTGGGTCATGGCAGCCTGCATTTCCTTTCCAAAGGT
>NW_011893849.1:3779-5698 GCF_000151845.1 Pteropus vampyrus | reverse complement strand
AAATTATATCCAGGCCTAAATCTTATTCATCAGGGCAAAAAGAAATCCCTTCTCGTTGTTTTTGGGAAGAGAAACAGGTGAGAAGTGGATAGAGGATATTTTCTATCTCTGGATTATATAATAATAATCAAGGGAAGTACAGCTAGCTCCAGGAATGATATAAAGGCTTGGCCCTTATTTCATGGTGCCTGGTATAGGGAGAAATCATCCTTGTTGTCACCTCCTACACATAAGCAAGAATGAAGCAAATGCTCTGGTCTTACGCTTAAGGGGCTTAATATCCCAATGAGGAAAATGAAGACTCACATCCATGTGACTAGATAGTATAAAAATGATTAGTTGAATAATCCAAAATATAAGGGCTTTAGGAGTGCAAAAGGTAACCGTCTTCTAGTTGGGCTGGTTAGATTGGATTGACCCTCCAGGTCATGGCATGGGAAAAGGTGAATGTTGGTTTTGAAGGATCGTGATGTGATATATTATTTGTTCTCCTTAGGCAAATGAGAGGCACTCTTCCCTTCCCTGTCCTGAGTATGCAGACAGACTCTCCTGCTCTAACAGAGGCTGGCTTCCTTGCCACCCAAGGTACTGTCAGGTTCGATGTTTGCTGAGGACCCACTTTGTAGACAGTTGTCTTTCGTGGTAACCCCACATGGCAGAAGGGGTGAGGGAGCTCTTCGGCTCTCTTTTATAAAGGGCACCCTCATGACCTAGTCACCTCTTACAGACCTCACTTCTTAATTCCATCACCTTGGAGATTATAAGTTTAATATATGAATTCTGGGGGTACATAAACATTCAGTACATTTCATTCTACCCCTGGCTTCCCAAAATTCATATTTTTCTCACATGCACATACTCATTCCATCTCGATAGCCCCAAAAGTCTTAACTCACTGCAGCATCAACTGAAAATTCTAAAGTACAAAGTCTCATCTAAATATTGTCTAAATCAGATATGATCACGACTAGGGGTAGGGCTCATCCTGAGGCCAGTCACCCTCCATCCGTGAGCCTGTGAAATGAAACAAGCTATATGCTTCCAAAATACGATGGTGGGACAGGCACAGCACAGACATTCCCATTCTAAAAGGTAGCACTAGGAAAGAAGAAAGACGTGACAGATTCCCTAGCAAGTCCAAAACCTTAAAGTTTGAGAATACTCTTCGTTAGCTCTGTGCTCTGCCCTCTAGACTCACTGGAGCAAGGGTACCACCTTCTAGGCCCACTGGGGCAGAAGTTCTGCCCCTCCAGCATTGCTGGGCAGGAGTTAAGCCCCCAAGGCTTCAGGTGGCCCTGCCGGGAGAGCTTGGGAGGCCCTGTCCTCATGGCTTTGCTGGAGACATACCATGCTGTGGTTCTCATAGGTTGGAGTCCTGTCCCTGTGGCTCATGCTGGTGGCTCTGCTGTTCTGAGGTTGGGGGATGACCCTTTACCCAGGCTCAACTGGGCATTGCTCTAGTGGGGGGCTTTCTGTGGTGGCCCTGCCCCCATAGCAGTTTTCTGCCTGGGTGGCTTGCCTGTGACCTGAGCAGCTCCATCCTTCCGAATCTATATGCAGTAACTTGTCCCACAGGCTCCTCCGCTCTGTGCACCAGCAGAGAAGGCAAGCTACACCGAAGTCCCCATGCTGCCTGCGCCCTCCAGAGGCGTAGCTGCTGTGGTGGGGGCCGTGGAGGAGCCAGTGCTGGAGTGTGGGACATGGAGCCTGTGATGTGAGGAGACACCCCAGACTCTGGTGGCCCCTCCTTTGACATCTTTGTGATGATCTCTGGATCACCCTAAGGAGAAGGGGCGTCGTTCTTCCCGTTATCTCGAATCGTCACTTTTGTCATCTGTTTAGAAGGATGACTAGGATCCTTAGCATGGTCGTCTGGCCACACCTAGAAGTTCTCTGTCAAACAGCCCTTCTCATTTTTA
>NW_011893849.1:2587-3114 GCF_000151845.1 Pteropus vampyrus | reverse complement strand
AGGGTACCACCTTCTAGGCCCACTGGGGCAGAAGTTCTGCCCCTCCAGCATTGCTGGGCAGGAGTTAAGCCCCCAAGGCTTCAGGTGGCCCTGCCCAGAGAGCTTGGGAGGCCCTGTCCCCATGGCTTTGCTGGAGACATACCATGCTGTGGTTCTCACAGGTTGGAGTCCTGTCCTTGTGGCTCATGCTGGTGGCTCTGCTGTTCTGAGGTTGGGGGATGACCCTTTTCCCAGGCTCAACTGGGCATTGTTCTAGTGGGGGGCTTTCTGTGGTGGCCCTGCCCCCATAGCAGTTTTCTGCCTGGGTGGCTTGCCTGTGACCTGAGCAGCTCCATCCTCCCGAATCTATATGCAGTAACTTGTCCCACAGGCTCCTCCGCTCTGTGCACCAGCAGAGAAGGCAAGCTACGCCGAAGTCCCCATTCAGCCTGTGCCCTCCAGAGGCGTAGCTGCTGTGGTGGGGGCCGTGGAGGAGCCAGTGCTGGAGTGTGGGACATGGAGCCTGTGATGTGAGGAGACACCCCAGA
>NW_011893849.1:0-1451 GCF_000151845.1 Pteropus vampyrus | reverse complement strand
AGGGCAAGGCAAACCAGTGGTGTGTCTGCTAATTCAGCTCAGTGACATCTCTCTGTACCCTTCATTTTTCCTGCGGTTTATTTATAAGCCAGCTCAGCTTGGTTCTATGTACTAGAGAAACTCATCTTCCCTAGAGTACAACCAATTGCAGCCTGTGTGTACCTTCTGACGTCTCAAAAGAGGGTTCTTCTTTCTTTTCAACATCTGTAACCCTGTCGTTGGCCCCTCATGAAGTCCCTCTCTCCTGTCTGAATCAGCTCCCAGTCTTCATTGGCTGAGCTCAGATGACTTGCATACTCTCAGGCCAAAAGGCCAGATCACCTCACCTGGACCAGGTTAATAGCTGCACCCACTTCGAGGTAGTCAGGTATTCCAGTAGAGTTCATTTGTCACCTGACCATAACAGGTATGAGGTATGACAATGACAGCTGCTCAGAAAGTAAGAACTACTACCCCTGTTTGGGAAGTCGCTGGTAGTCATTTATGGTTCACGCTTGCATATTCAACTCTGTGACTCCACCTGAATGTAAGAATGTTTTAATATGGAAACAACTTTTGCTTTTCCTCCCCTGCCCCCTCCTTTGCTGCATTAGGAGGATGGAAAAAACATTTCCCTTCACCTTCATGGGAAACTTACACTTTAAGCTCTTCCTGTCCTCAGGGAAAAAAGGAACCCAGATTTCTCAGTTGCTAATGATTTTGGCTTTGGGTTTAATGAGCCGTAGAGGTTTAATGTGGAAAAATAATAGCAGAGGGGAAAGGGTGGAGTAGGAAGAGAAGGTAGAAAGTGCCTCTTGAGAAATTTGGAAAGAGAGGGGAATCTTCCCCAGATTAAAATAGGTCAAAGCCCACAGGAGAAGTAGACAAGAGAATGGGGCCAGGTTAGCTGAGGGGCCTGCTCCTGAAGCTTACGACGCCCAGGAGCCCCCGCAATGAAGCAGGGCCCTGGGCCATGGGTCAGGGCAGTGGGGTTGGTGAGTAAATCCCCGTATCTATATCTTACCAAGTGGTGATACAGCCGAATTAGCCCCTGAGTTAGGCCAGTAGTTTGTGACATAATTTGGCTTTTCACATTTGTCTGTTCTTTTCATAAAGAGGACCCTTGGCAATGGGAGTCAATGAACGCCCAAATCTTTCACCATCCTTCCCATTTCTTTGCTGTCAACTGTTATGTCATCCTAAAAACAAGACTTGAGAACAAAGCACAAAAGCAATTGCTTTGCACCAGAGATTTAATCTAAGATGGACAAACAAGATCCTGATGGCAAAACGAGACCATCTTCTTGTCCATATTTGGAAAGAGGTTTTTTACAGAGGTCACTTAAATTAAAATGTGGCCATTAGGGTGGGTCCTAATCTAATCTGACTGGTTTCCTTGTAAGAAGAGGTTGGAACATACCACGAGGCATTAGCACACAGAGAAAAGGCCACATGAGGACACAGCAAATAGG
>NW_011893848.1:6233-7483 GCF_000151845.1 Pteropus vampyrus | reverse complement strand
CAGCTGCCAATATGGCCATCACATCTGTGGTAGACAGAATGATGGTCCCCAAAGGCATCTATCTGCATCTTAATTCTTGGAATCTGTTATGTTAGTTTACAAGGTAAAGGGGAATTAAGGTTGCAAATGAACTGACCTTGAGAGGGAGAAATCCCCCTGGATTATCTGGGAGGGCCCAATGTAATCACAAGGGGTGGTAGGAGGCAGAAGAAAGGAAGAGAGAGAAAGCTATGAGTTAAGGAAAGCAGTGGCCTCTAGAGGTCGCCCTAGGAAAGAAAGGGGTAAAGATTTTTGCTGGAGCCTCCAGAAGGAGCACAGTCCTGCCTACACTTCATTTTTTTGAGCCCAGTTAGATGCATTTTGTACTTTTGACCTCCAGAACTGTAAGATAGTACATTTGTGCTGTTTTCAGCCACTGTTTTTTCTTGGGGGGGGGGGGCAGGCGGGGGGGGATCATCGACAAGAAACCAGTGCAATGTCCAAGGGATGGTTACAAAGCAAGACAAAGGAGATAGGGTCACGTCGGCCAAACCTGTGTCCTTTTTATCAGAAATCCAGAAGTGACCCCAGCAGAATCCTGTTTTCTTCTGGTGAAGTAGCACTAGGTCTGATATTGACTCCTAACTGTAAGAAAGGCTGGCGGGGGGTGGGGGAGCAATTATTTAGCTCCTCGGCCTCAACGTTTGGGGTTGCCAAGTTGAAGAATTGAGAACGGTTTTTCAGAAGCTGATCGAGTGTTTTATCTCTTTCTTCTGAAAACTCTGAAGGTATTATTCATTAATCAGGGCCCCAGAGAAAAAATCTGAATGCATTTTTATTTTAACTCTTGTAAATTCTGTGTTTGTGTAAATTTGCAAGGTATTGACTGAAAAACTTTTACCAGAATATATCTTGGCATTGATTTCTGCTGATTGGTTTTACTTAGAAGATGGTGAAATCTCTAAATTTTTAGACTCACGACTTTTTTAGTTAGTTCAATTATGTAATAAATGTCATGTACATGCTTAATATGGGCCAGATATTAAAATATTTTAAGTTTTGTCTCTTTTTTTTTCCTTTTATGTATTTGATCTGTCTTCTCATTCTAAAATTATTGTCATTTTAAGATTGGAATTCCTTATTGTATTTTTCAGACCTTTTACCTTCTCTGCTATTTAAAAAATAATCTTCTCATGTCTGACATCTTGCAAGTTCTTCCCAGGTTCAAGTTATATTTCACTGGTTTATTTTTCCCCGTTTTGTCTTTTTTT
>NW_011893848.1:3697-6183 GCF_000151845.1 Pteropus vampyrus | reverse complement strand
GGTTTTACTTAGAAGATGGTGAAATCTCTAAATTTTTAGACTCACGACTTTTTTAGTTAGTTCAATTATGTAATAAATGTCATGTACATGCTTAATATGGGCCAGATATTAAAATATTTTAAGTTTTGTCTCTTTTTTTTTCCTTTTATGTATTTGATCTGTCTTCTCATTCTAAAATTATTGTCATTTTAAGATTGGAATTCCTTATTGTATTTTTCAGACCTTTTACCTTCTCTGCTATTTAAAAAATAATCTTCTCATGTCTGACATCTTGCAAGTTCTTCCCAGGTTCAAGTTATATTTCACTGGTTTATTTTTCCCCGTTTTGTCTTTTTTTCTTTCTGCATGACTGAGGTTTTATTACAGCGATTGTGCTTTTCTTATTTTTTTCACTCCCTTTCATCCCAACCTTTAAAAATAGTTTCCGAATCTGCTTTTAACTCACTAAGAATATAAAGTGGAACTTTTTCTTTAAACTCTTACATCTTTACTTTGTTGCCATGTTACCTCAGATTTTTTGAAAGAGCTCAAATTTTGTTGCTGTTGCTGTTTGCTCATTCTTGATAGTGGCCTGTCCTCTTTAATATTGGTGCTTAAAGGTCTGATGGGATAGATTCTAGAATCCATATGAATGGAGGGGGGGCGGTGGAGAGATAATCTGAGACAAGGGACTATCTGGCAGCAGAGAACCAGGAAATGCTTCAGCCACATATATAGCTAGAGGCAGACCTTGGAGCAAGGCAGGTCACCTGTCCTGTTTGGGAGAATGGGGATGTGTTCAAATAACACTATCTGGTAACCAGAGCTGGGGGACATGACTGCATTGGACAGAAGGGCAGACCATGGGACCACTTGCTCCATGTCGGACACCATTGTGTCACCAGTCTGGATCTAAAGGGAGCAGACACAGCATAAACCAGGGAAGAAGCAGAGTGGTATGGAGCACTTCTCAACCGTGTCCTGCCAAAGTCTTATTAAGATCTAGAATGTTTTCAACTCTTATTGTTTACATGAGTAACTGCAGAGGGTCTTCTTATCTATCTATCTATCTATTTATTTATTTATTTATTTATTTATTGAGTTGGTGTCATAGTTATTTTAGTGAGAGGAGGCTTCTAGCATTTCCATTCACTCCACTAACTTTCTGGGTCTCATCTTTGAACATTAAAAATATATATTAAAGATGATGGTCTGGGGGGGTGGGGGGTGGGCAGAGTGGATCCAGCAAGGAGGTCCTATGAAAAGCATCATTATTGTAGATTGCAGAAAAAGATGTAGCTAACTGTGATCGTCTCAGCTTATTTGTGGCAGAGGCTGCTGGTTGCCGGTCTAATATTCTTTCGTCTTGCTAATGGAACTTCAATTTTACTTGGTGCCACGTGCATTTCGCAGTTCCTTACACAGAGGTCTTTGGCCAATGATATCTAAGGAGGCGTCACTGGGTGGAGCTTCCAGAAAGGTTCTTTACAGGGTGCTAACTCGGAGGAATCTGCGCCCATCTTTTCCTTGACAGAAACTGACAGACATCACAGCTGGCGCTCTGGCGCACATGCTGAGGGCCTGAGGACAAGGCCTCATCCTAAAGAAGGAGGGGCAGAACCCCAAGTCTTGTTGACCTGGGACTTTGATTGCATTCCTGGGTGGCTCAGCTTGTTTAAAACACTGCTGCACAATGTCTCTGTTACATGCAACTGGCATCGATCTCTTAACGGATAACACGTCCTGTTACGAGAGTAGAGCCCTCCACTTTCTCTCTGTGCGATAATACTTTCAAACGTCTTTTTCTTATTGCGTGGTTAAAGCCATGTCAAAGTAGACACTCTCATGGGTCAAGTTGGAAGATCGCTCACGTTCAGTGAGCATCAAAAAATAACAATCGCCGTTGGTCTACAAATCAGTTGCAAACTAGGTTTGTCCTCAAAACAAACCTGTACTGTAGGGGAACCTTAGAATACTCTAGAAGTTAAAAAAAAAAAAAGTTTCAGTTGTCTAAATGGGCATTTGACGCTTTTATTGGACAAACTATCTGGAGATCAGACTCCAGCTTTGGGTAAGACGGCACTTGAGGCCACGGGGTCTCCAGACAGCGCAGGGAAGGGCCCGGGCTCCCGTGAGGTTGTGCATCTGTTGCTATAATTAATATTTGAGAAGAAGAGATCGGGGGCTGAGCAGATTCCTTTGTGTGTGTGTGTGTGTGTGTGTCGTTGGTTTTTTTTGTTTTTTGTTTTTTGTTTTTTTAACTAGAATTCTTATCATTGAAATTACTTATAAACTTCCTTGCTTATAATAACATTAGCTCGCATTAGCCGTTCTACAGGGAAATAAGGAAGAAGACAATTGTGCCTCCTTGGGGAGTGATAGATGCTGGAGAGAGAAAAGCTCAAGAAGGAGGCAAAAACGGGGCGGGAAGCAGCAGCAGCAGCAGCAGCAACAGAACCAATTAGAGCCATCCCAAACCACCTGGAGTTTTCTAAGGAGTTTCTTTT
>NW_011893848.1:0-427 GCF_000151845.1 Pteropus vampyrus | reverse complement strand
CCACTGTTTGCAGAGACCCTCCCCGGGCTGCGTTACAGGGGGTCCTGCTCTAGGGGTCCTGGCGGAGGCCGGGCTCCCAGCCTTCTAAGAGGATTGCCCACCCCTCCAGTGGCATCTCTCCAATCCCAGTGGAGCTGGGAGAAGCAACGAGATCGAACCCACATGTGCCCCCAGCTCCCACGGCCCTTCTGCTCCCCACCCCCGTCACCACAGGTGAGCCTTGGGGTGGTAGGAAGGCTTGGTTCGTGCTCCCAGCCATACCCCCAAGTTCCACCCCAAAGTCAGCTTGCTGCTGCGCCAGCCCCGCCTCCTCTCTTTCCGCGGTGGCGGGGAGCTTGGCCCCGTCGGCCCCACACCCCCACCCACCAGTCTTGGCTGTCTGGTCCCCTCTCTCCTCCCCTCCCCGGGGAGCTGGCGCGGGCCCAGC
>NW_011893847.1:5241-8237 GCF_000151845.1 Pteropus vampyrus | reverse complement strand
GTGCCTGGCACAGAGAAGATTCTCAATAAATATTTATTGGTAGCCTGGTGGATGAAATGAATGAATGAATACATGAGTGAAACATCCAGGATAGACCCAGTCCTGGCCACCACCCTCCACTGCAATCTCCTTGTTCCAAGCCACCGTCATCTCATGCTTGGACTAGTGCAGTAGTCTCTTCTCCGATCTGGCTTCCGCCCTGCCTCCTTCCAGTGCATGCTCCCCACGGCCACCAGGGGGAGCCTGCTAAACCTGGTAAGTCAGATTCACGTCTGCCCTCTGCTCAAAACCTTCCCTCTGCCCTCATCTCATTCACGGAAATAGCCAAAGGCCTCCCCGTGGCCCACACGGCCCTGCACGATCTGCCACCGTCCCTTCCAGCCACCTCACCCCCTACTACCCACTATTCCCTCCCTTTCTCACTCCACTCCAGCCACTGGCTGCCTCTGCTCCTGGATTCCCCACCTCAGGGCCTTTGCACGGGCTCTTTCCCTCTGCCCGGACCGTTCTTTCCCTGCATATCCTCATAGCAAACTCACTTTTTTCAAGTCTTTGCTGAAGTCCTATTGTCTCTCTGAGGCCACCTGGACCACCTTATATAAAAGTACACCCCAGCCTTCTCCTGGCACGCCCTTATCCTGCTCTGCTCCCCATCCTACCAAGCATTTACTCCCTAACATACTACATCATTGATTTATAGTTTGTGTGTTTGCTCTCTACGTTCCGCCGTGAGAATGCGAGCTTCTCGTCTGGTGTGTTCGCCGCCATCCAAAGCTGACTCCATTCATTTCTTCTTACGTGTTTTTTTATTGAGCACCTTCTCTGAGCCGGGCCTTCGTCTGGGCATCGGGAGTGTTCTGAGGGGTGGGGCGGGGTGGGCAGTGTCCGGGGAGAGGCAGGAGAGATGGGGACAGGGAAGGAAAGTGATCCCTGCTGGCCTGGGTGGGCACAGAGAGAAGTGTGACCTTGGGGGAGGAGAACAGGGAAGGGAGAGGCCATATATTGGAGTCCTAACCCCCAGAACCTCCGAATGGGACCTTAATGGTAAATAGATGAAATGAGTCAAGAAGAGACCATCAGGTGGACCCTAGTCCAGTATGACAAGTATCCTTCTAAAAAGGCGAAACTAGGGCCCAGACACGAAGACACACGGGCGACACCACGTGAACATAAAGGCAGAGATCGAGGTGATGTGCCTAGAAGCCAAGACACACCAGAGATCACCCACAAACCACAGCAGCCAGGAGAGAGGCAGGGAATAGAGTCTCAGGATGGCCCTGCCAACACCTTGACCTTGGACTTCCAGCCTCCAGAACTGTAAGACAATACATCTCTGTTGTGTTAAGCCACCAACCTGTGGCACGTCGTTACAGCAGCCCTAGAAGATAAATACAGGCTCTGAGAGGCACGGGGAGAAGAGTGAGCTTATGAGTCCGGTTCTGGCTGGAAGAAACCTCAAGAGGTCATTGGCGCCATCCGCCTGCCTCCAAGCAGGCCCAGAGGGACAGCCTGATTCCTCCTGGAATACTTCTGAAGCTCCCCTCAGGGCCTGTGGGGCTGCAGGAAGTCCTTCCTGAAGCTAACCTAAAGCCCACATGCTGCAGTTACAGCCCCACTTCCTGTTCTAAATGGGACCGCGTGGTCCTCCCACATCCGATGTGACACTGGATTCTGAGATCTTACTTAGAGCGCTGGGGTCGGACAGACTTGGCTCTGCTGCTTACCGGCTGAGTGGCTGTGGGAGAGTCAGTTACTCCCTGAGCCTCGGTTTCCTCATCTGCAAAACGGGAATGACAAAACTCCGTGACAACTCGTAGACTTAAAACGAAATCAGTCGTGGGAAAGCACCTAGCGCCACGCGAGACGGGCAGCAAGAACGAAGCAGACTTTATTATTACTATGGGTCTGTGGCTGGGATTAAATGAGATAAGACAGGTAAGGTGCTGTATTACAGGTAAAGGGGCTGCTCTGACCAACATACCTGCCGACATAAGCTCCCCCAGCAGGTAAAGAGGAATGAGCCCCATCCCTCAGACACTGATCCGAGAAACGCAAGGGCCTATAAATACACAGGGGAATGGAGCAATACCTATCGAAACAGAGGCTGTCGATAAAAATGCATCGCTGTTTGAAAATGAAGTGCCTAGCTCAAGGCCTGACGTATACAGTAAATGCTCAATTCACCACAGTAAGAATCATATCATAATAATTTACCTCGTCCCTGGTCTCTGCTCTTAGTCTGCACATCTGTGAAATGAAGCTTTGGGTTACGGCTCTGGTTTCTAACTGGGCGTCGCTGGGCCACAAGGCAGTGTGGCCTCTTTGAGAAGTTTGTCATTTGATGTTAGTATGGTTATCTCTGAAAGCGCACATTGCACATTGTCTGTCCTTCCTGGACACGGGTCCACAGTTGCCACCGACGGGCTTTCTCCGCTGGCTGTGCAGAAATGTCCCCTCTCCCTCCTTATCTTTCCCTTGTCACGCTCCTCCCCCACCCTCCACCTCCTGTCTCTTCCACAGCTCCAACTCCAGCCCGGTCCCCGCACCAGGCCCCCTGCTGCCCCTCACAGCAGTGAGTTTAAGCCCCTTGGGGAGGGTAGAGGCGACTGGACTTTGGCCCTCTCAGAGGCGCTCATCACTCTGGCAAAACTTTTCCCAGCAAGCCCTTACTCCGCCTGCTCCCGCCCACCTGGAGAAGGCAGAATCAGCAGCCTGGGTCGGCCAGGCCCGTGGGACAGAAAGCCTGAGTCCCCTCTCTTCACCCCCTTCCCTCTGCCTCCCACCTGGGGCTCCAGGAGCCCCCACACCTCCCCTCTTCCACCTCCTGAGGGTGCTGGGTGGGGGCTGGGAAGGCTGGAGGGAATGCCCTGGGGTCTCTCCTGTCCTGGTTCTATCCCCCTGCAGAAAGAACGAGAGAAAAGGCCAGAGAGGCCAAGTGACCTCACTGTATACTCTAGCGTATGCAGTGGTAGGGTCAGGATTTGAACCCAGAGCCC
>NW_011893847.1:3629-4081 GCF_000151845.1 Pteropus vampyrus | reverse complement strand
TCCCCCCAATGCTGGTGCCAGACACGGGACGACCTGTCCAGTGACGCGGCACCTTCCTGCCTGTGATAAATACCTAAACTCTGAGCAGAGAACACGTGGCCTGGGAGGAACGCTCAGGGTGCCTGGAGATGAGCATCTCTGTGAACGAGGCCTGGGGATGGGAGTCTAGACCTTTGGCGCAGGGAGCAGAACACGGCAGGGATGCAAACATTGGTGTGCATTGCACGTGACTCTAGTGATCCGCCCTGCCACCAAACCTTTTGGAGGCTGCCTCCTCGATGAAGGAGAGAAGGTCTTTTCCTCTTTTCCTTCCCTCCAAAGCCAATTTTTATATTGACTTTTCCACTTCACCTCCAACCTCAGTCAGTGGGGGCTGAGAGAGGCTGAGTGTGTCGGCTTTCCTTAAGAGCCTCAGTTTCTGAGCAGCCAGTGCAGCTTCTGGTGGCCATATC
>NW_011893847.1:0-869 GCF_000151845.1 Pteropus vampyrus | reverse complement strand
CTTCACTCCAGCTTTTATTAAATTATCCCAATTTGTCCTTTCAAATAGATGTCTTTTCTTAAGTAGTGATTTACCACAATTAAGCCCCCCAAAATTAAATTAAATGAATTACATCTCTTAGGTTGGGTGTCTGCGGGAACCGAGGCTGGGCGCAGTAATGGTCCAGATGCTATTAAAAGCAAAGGCAGGAGAATGTACGCTGGGTTAGAAGGGAAAATTCATAGCTCCACTGATACGCCATGATAAATAATTATGAGTTATTAATTTTAAATTACATCTTTAATGCGTTGCATGATTTTAATTCCCCCTACAGTATTAATATCGGACTGGCTTTGATTAATTTAAAGCAGAACAGAAAGGTGCCAATTAAGGGAACTCGCTGGGAACTTTGAGGTGTTTATATCTGTCTCTTGATAGCCCCCACGGTGGGGGACAAGGTCATTGCTCAAGGGAAGCTGGTGATTATCCACAGGAACCCAGAGTGGGATGTGTCAAGAAGAGTGGGAGATGGATGTTAACTCTTTTCGTGTCTTTGAGTGCCGGGGAGGAGAGCGATATGGATGGAAAGGCAGAGGGGCTGAATGAGGACGTTAATGAGCCAAAAAGCAGGTCTGATTCAGGAAAGACCCACCCTCTGGATTTACCATGTCACCCAGGCGAAAGCTTTGAAGTCCCTGTGACTTCATAGACCTCAAAACTTGGAAAAAAGAGAGTAATAGTCAGTAAATATGGAGCCATAAATCAAAGAGTTTCTTAACGAGCTGAATGGTAATAGGATAATGCTTGGAACATCAGCCCGCTCTTAGGATATGGCACACGTAGAGACACTTTGGGGTGGCTGGTAGGCAAACATTTTGTTTAATAGCTAA
>NW_011893846.1:4848-6279 GCF_000151845.1 Pteropus vampyrus | reverse complement strand
CATCGAGAGCAGGGGTTGGCAGCGGGCCCTCAACTCGCCAGCATGCAGGTTGCTCATCTGAAGACTCAGAGCGTCTGAGCTGCTCACATTGGGAAGATGGCTACAGGCATTATGGAAAAGATGAGACATCATTCATTTGTTCCTCCGGCAAATCTGGGTGGCTGGCGACCATGCTGGACACAGGAGACAGCTGTGTCCAGATGCGCCTTGTGGGTGATGGCCGATGAGGAAATCCGCAAGAAGTCAACCAGGTAGGTGTGAAGCGTGGCAGGGGACATGCCTGAAACAGGAGGACCATGGAGCGGACAGCGGCTGGAGGAGGCCACGGTAGACCCGCTGGGGACGGCCTCTCCAGGAGAGACGTTTGAGCTGAGACCCAAAGGGTGTGCAAGGTCTGGCTGCAGACAGCTGTGAGGGAGGGACAGCAGTGGGCCGAGGGGTTCTTTCTGGAGCATGGGGAGCAGCCAGGGCCAGCCCAGAAAGAAGGGAGGCCGGAGGGGTGGGCCGGAGCCACCAGAGCCTTTAATATCGCCAGGCCATGGTGAGGAGTAAGCCTCAGATTCCCTGGAGGATGCATCAAACACAGGTCGCTGGCCTCACCCCGGAGCCTCTGGTCACCTGGCAGCCAGGAAACGCTGCCACTGCTGCTGGCCCAGGACGCACACCCAGCACCCCTGGACTTCAGGAAGCTCGCAGGGCACCACAAGGCCGTCCTCGGCCACCAGTCTAGACTGCTCCCCCGCCGCCGTCCATCGCCTGTCGCGCTTGTGTCTCGTGCTCACTCGTCTCCCTCCTGTCTGTCTTCCCTGGGATGAACCTGCGAGCAGATCTCGTCCGCCTCGTTCACAAGCGTTTCCGACAGCGAGAAGGTGCAGGCTTCCAGCTGCCGTTTCTGGACGAGCACCGGGCTGCACGCAGGCGAGATCCCGCGCTGGTGAGGGCAGCGGCGAGCGGGGCGGGCAGCGGCGAGGCCTGCGGGGGGACCTCCCCGGTCCCGCATTTCTGCTCATCTTGTGAGCAGAGGTACGAACTGCCCTGCTGTTCTTTCAAGGACGTTTGTGCAGCAGGTGGGGGCACAGAGGTGGTGTCTCCTGTGAGTGTGTAGGGGGTGGGGGTGGAAGGCAGACAGTGTCTCCATCTGGGGCAGAGGCGGGCGTGCTTGCTAACTGCCCGTTACAAGCTCCCAGAGCTCGGGGCTCCTCGGGTGTGATGCAAACACATGGCGTGGCAGCCTCCCCTGATCCCTCCACGTCGCCCTTCTGAGACTTGAGGACACTGTTGAATGCAGCGTCTGAGCACGTATCCACCAGCTGTTGTACTTTTAGGGTTCCGATGCTTTGCCGTCTGGGGGGAGTGGGGTGGGCGGCCCCTGGGGTGGGGGACTAATTCCTGGATACAGTAAACACCTCCCCTGCAGGTAACTTTTCAAAC
>NW_011893846.1:4456-4798 GCF_000151845.1 Pteropus vampyrus | reverse complement strand
ATGTGGTTTTTTTCTCTTTTGTAAAATTTGAAACTGATGCTTCACCTTTTAACAAACTACTAAAAAAAAAAAAAAAAAGAGTTCTAGAAGTCTTGGCCCTTAGAGGCCAGCCTGTCTTACCGTGCTTGCTAACTGCCCGTTACAAGCTCCCGGAGCTCGGGGATCCTCGGGTGTGGTGCAAACACATGGCGTGGCAGCCTCCCCTGATCCCTCCATGTCGCCCTTCTGAGACTTGAGGACACTGTTAAATGCAGCGTCTGAGCACGTATCCACCAGCTGTTGTACTTTTAGGGTTCCGATGCTTTGCCGTCTGGGGGGAGTGGGGTGGGCGGCCCCTGGGGT